>NC_139939.1:58924125-58981625 GCF_963454915.1 Gymnoscopelus microlampas
GATATTACTATGAGGCACTACTACTATAACTAATATAACCGTCTTAAAAACAGATCAAATAATACAATAACAGACAATAAATAAAATCATTGGGGTGTTTTTTGTCCGTGTAAAAACATATTTACAGGGACTATATATGTACACACACACACACACACACACACACACACACACACACACACACACACACACACACACACACACACACACACACACACACACACACACACACACACACAGCCATTCACTCAGGGAGTAATTAGGGGTTCAGAGTGTTGCTCAGGGACACACATGGACACATTGCTGGAATGGAACCTGCTACAACTACTGTAGAGCCTCTGGCTGCCCAGCCGGGCTCTCTAACCACTCAGCTATGGCCGCCCCCAGTGAGAGTGAATAGTGAGAGTGTTGTATACAGTAGGTGGTACAGACCCTCAGGTTGTCTATAGGGGTGATACATGTGGAGGTCATATGGTCTGTTCAGGTTGCTGATGAGTCTGATCTTGTTGGTTCCCTGAGTCTTGTTGGCTCTGTAGATGGAGCTGGTGCTGGTCTCCCTGTCTCTCACTATCCAGTAGATGTGATCCTCAAACAGAGTAATAGCAGTGATGTCGTGGATGGCCTGACTCACAACTAAAGACACACAAAACCAAAAGAGTAAAAATAATATAAAATACATGAACAAAGTATTATAAAGAATATTATAACAAGAGTTAAAATTCATCAATAAAGTTTAAAAAAGTAAACAATATTCTCACTGTTTTCCTTGTTTTTTTCTTCATGTAAACATTAACATAATCCATTCTAATAACACTCTGGAGTGTTAATTTAACCACATGGACCCTATTGATCCTATTCTGGGACAAACATTCACCGGAAATAGCAGATCTACTAGCTAGAGTTCTCAAATTCTGCCCGAACCCGAGGGTACCCGACCCGACCCGACGGGTTCGGGCCGAGCCGGGCCGAAATTTATGCTAATTGGTAGGGCCGGGTCGGGCTCTCGGGTTGGCGTTGCTGCTGGGGATTTTTTTTTTCCCAATAATAATGATTCTGTTCTGTCAATCTGTCTTTGTGTATTTATTTATTAATAATGAACAGCAGTGCTGTCAGTGTGTTGTGTTGTGTGTTGTGCTGCGCTCTGACTGGACTGATTGGGAGTTTGGGACTGGCGCTGGGAGAGAGAGAGAGAAGAGAACAGCACGCGTCGCGCTGTTGCGCAGCATAAAGTCTGTCAGACTGAGTGAGGCTGAGGGCGCCTGATTTAGACTTCATTGCAGTCTGGTGTTGCGCACAAAAAAAACATTCAATCTACAAACCCACTGAAGTCCACAATGCATCATGAGCTAACACTTGTTTAACTTGTAGATCGTTTTTTTTAAAGGACCATAAATCACACAGTGCGCAGAGAGGATGATGGCCTGATTTGTACTTAATTGCAGTCTGGTGTTGCGCACAAAAAAAACATTCAATCTACAAACCCACTGAAGTGCACAATGCATCATGAGCTAACACTTGTTTAACTTGTAGATCGTTTTTTTAAAGGGCCATAAATCACACAGTGCGCAGAGAGGATGATGGGGGGGCGTGTCCGACTCAGGTTAACAGCAGGTCAGCCAGAGGGGAGAAGAACTTTGGAGAAGATGGATGCGAAAACAATTAAAAGAAAACTTGCGACAGGAGAGTTTAGTTTATCTACTAACGAGGCTGGGAAGGCCAAAGCATGGGAGAGATTCAAATTGGTCGTGAACTCCGAAGGGAAGGTGTTGGACTTTACCCAGTGCACAAAATGCAAACAGGTGCTGGTATACAACAGCAAGACAACGGGGACATCCACCATGAATCCTCACATTAAGGATTCGTGCTCTGGAACGTCGGCAACACCATCAGGCTCAGGCCAGCCGCAGCAGTCAACAATGGCCACATTTGTGACAAGGAGTGCCGTGACTGTCCCTCTAAAACTAAAGCAAACAGTGACACAAAAGTGTGTCTCTTTTTGTGCAAAGGACATCAGGCCATTTTATATTGTAGAAGGCGATGGCTTCATGGAATTAGCCCAGGAGCTAATCAACGTCGGGGCCACGCATGGTAAAGTACCAGCCAGCTCCGTTATCCCATGTGCCAACACCATAGCCACACACTGCAGGGCCTTGGCTGAGGAGAAACGGGGAGTCTTCACAGACCAAGTGAAAGCACATATAAAAAACGGAGGCACAGTAGGAATGTCAACTGACATGTGGACAGATGACTTCCGAAAAATTAGTTATCTTGCCATTACATGCCATTTTGTAACGGAAGATTTCCAATTGATCGGAAGAAATCTGACCACAGCCATGTTCCCATTGGAATTGAAGAAGACGGGGGACAACATTAAACGGGAGATAGTCACCAAGCTGGTGAACAAGTTTGGATTTGAGCCAATTTCGCTGAGCAAGATTGTTTGGGTCACTGACCAGGGGTCAAATATGATAAAAGCCTTGCAGTCCTACACCAGACTTGACTGCCAGGATCATGTCCTTAATACGGTGTTGAAACATGGCCTGGAACATGACACCGCACTTGTTGCAAATGCCCCTGACATCGCTGAAACCCTGACTGCAGCGAGGGCCCTAGTGAGGTAGGCTTTGTTTGTTTGTTATACTGTTACTATAATTATAGCACTAATGACTACTAAATTAGGCTATTATAGGCTACTTTTCGTTTTCTTCTCAGGTTATTATAGGCTATGTAGGCTATGTGTGTGTTACACAATTAAAAAGCAAATTAAAATGTGCGTAATTTGCGTGTTCCAGTTTTTTATTTGTTATTATTGTATTACACTGCAGGTATGTCAAGCAGTCGGGATTATCAGCGCAGCTGAGTAAGACCCTACTGCAGGTGGCTGAGACAAGATTCAGCTCTGTATACATGTGTCTGAAGTCCATTCAGGATGTATACGGAGAACTGCACGACAAGCTGGAGTCGCGTGGAGAGGCTGAGCGAGTGGAAAAGGTGGGCCCTGATACGCTGGCATTTCTGGTGTCCTTCCTCAAGCCCTTTTGGGACGCACAGCGGGAGCTGGAGGGGGACAAATACCCCACTCTCCAACTTGTCTGCCTGTGGAGAGAAAGACTGAGGAGGCACTGTGGTCCCAACGCACAAGACGCACCACAGCAAGCTTTTGTGCGCCAGCGACATGCGCAGTGGCTGGAAAAGAAATTGGAGATTACAGCTCTCCACAAGGCCGCAATTTTTCTGTGGCCAAAATATAACCAGTTGCGCATGCTGTCTGCTACTGAAAGGGCCACCGTTCACGAATACGTGAAGTCCCACCTAGTCACACGACCATCAGAGGAGGAGGAGACAGTGGTGGTGGTTGAAGAAACTGGAGAAGAGGAGGGTGGCGAAGAAGAGGAGGCTGGTGGAGATGCTGCTGCTCCAGAGCCTCCAGCTCCCAAGAGACCACGTCAGTTTGACGAGTGGGAGAACCGCTTTGGAGAAGATGATGAAACTGAGGAGGATGAGGTGGAGAGCTACGTACGCCAGAGGCAAGTCATGAGTGATGACCAGGATCTGCTGGGCTGGTGGGAAAAAAACACCACGGCATATCCCAGGCTCGCTAAATTGGCACGGAATATTCTGGGTGTACCGGCCAGCAGCAGCAGCAGTGAGAGGGTTTTCAGTGCGGCAGGCCGCACTATCGAGGAGAGGAGAACACGCCTCAAGCCAGACACTGTGGATGCGTTGTTGTTCCTCCACGGCAATAAGTAGTAGCCTAACTATTGTGTAGCAGCTTAATGTCTTAATTTGTAAAAGAAAAGGACTGGTCAAAGATCGGTGTGCACTGCAGTTTGTGTGTGTTGTTTTAAATGTAGTCTCTAGACTCGATAGTGTGCGTGCGAGATTTAACTGTTTTATCTAAGTTAGAAGTGTTATTTAGTATTTATCTCTATATTCAGAATTTCAGACAGTAGCCTATTCACTTTATATTTTGCTTCTAGGCTACTGTTCTTAAGTCACTTTAAGTCAGAAACCCGGTTTCTGTCATTTTGTTTTGTTTCCTTTTATTTTTGGCTGCTATATCAGAAACTCGGTTTCTGTTATTTTATTTCATTCTTTTCATTTTTGGCTGCTAATGTCATTGTCTATTGTTAATCAGGATCAGAAACTAGGTTTCTGTTATTTTGTTTTGTTTCATTCGTTTTACTTTTTGCTGCTAACAAGAAACTAGGTTTCTGTTATTTTGTTTATTACGTTTATTTGTTATACAAGTTTTTTTTATCAGAGTCAGAGACTGTTATTTTGTTAGTTTAGTTTATATATTTATTTACAAGTTTGCACTGCTGCTAAGCCTACACATAATAATAAAGTTGGGAGTATGGAGTTGAAGTATCGTATGCTGTGTGTGATTATTACTGTGATATATGATAATTAATAATAGTCAGTAATAATTAAATAAGAAGAAGAACATCAAAGATTCAAAAGTCTATTACTAAAGAAAGTGTGTAGCCATTAGCCAGCCTATATGACTATGAATATGATTAACGACTGACTACTAGTGCGGAGTCTGGCTGGCCTGGTCATCATGAGGTGGTAAACTGGTAAGTGATGTTATAGGTGTTATTATAGCCTTCCCTTTGTTAGAAAAAAGAAATGAATAGACTGAATTTACATGACTAAACTAAGGTGTTACACTTACAGCCGTGGCGCGGCGGTGCTCAGCAGCAGCACGCACCAGACAGAGCAGACGCATTTCAAGATGGAGCATTGATTGATTGACTGAATACTTTATTAGCAGTTTACAAATTATACATACAAGCGCAAGACACTAGGCAATAGTTCTAAATACAAGGTCTGCTTGTGCTTGCCTTGTTCTCATACTAGAAGATGATTTGTTTTGTAGGCCTACTGCACAGCGCAAGTGGTCAGACTCAGTGGCGTCTGTCGCTCACCGAACATAGATCTGCGACTGCAGTAGAATAACACGTTTTGGGTTTGTAACTTTGTTTAACTTTGTAGACTAGAATAGATCTCTGCTCTGCTGATAAGATATAAATTACACGAGCAGCGGCACGGCAGCGCCGTCAGGGGGAGAGCGAGAGAGAGAGAGATACAACGGGGAGTTAACATTCTAGTACTAACTAATTCTATTTCTAAATACCTATTTCGTACTATAACCTATTTTGCGCAGAAGAGAACTTACTAAGTTAACATGATGATTTATGAACAACTGATGATTGTGATGTTTCCATTTAGAAAACTATTATAATGTCCGTTGACTCCATTTTCTCTCTTTCTCTCTCACTCGCGAGTCGCAACATGGCGCTGCCCGCACACTGGCAATGTTTTTTTTTTTTTTTTTTTTTTTTGGGTTTTGTCGGGTTTTCGGGCTTAAAATGAGGAGAACTGTTCGGGCCGAGCCGGGCCTCGGGCTGGCCCAGTAGGGCCCAGTTAGAGCCGGGCTTTAATTTTCAGGCCCGTTGAGAACTCTACTACTAGCACACTATGCATCACATTATAACATCTTATGAGCTTGTAGATCTGCTATTATCTGCAAAGATATTTAGTGAAAAGAGGATAAAAGGAGGGGCCTAGTATAGACCTCTGGAGGACTCCAGTCAACAAAGTATAATAGGGATTACTTTTACGTAATCTGAGTACTTCTTCCTCCCCTGTGTGTGTGTGTGTGTGTGTGTGTGTGTGTGTGTGTGTGTGTGTGTGTGTGTGTGTGTGTGTGTGTGTGTGTGTGTGTGTGTGTGTGTGTGTGTCTGTGTGTGTGTGTGTGTGTGTGTGTGTGTGTGTGTGTGTGTGTCTGTGTGTGTGTGTGTGTGTGTGTGTGTGTGTGTGTGTGTGTGTGTGTGTGTGTGTGTGTGTGACCTGCGTGTCTGTTGGTTCCATCCAGGTTGGCAAACTCAATGTGTTTCTCCTTGTGTTTGTTGTCGGTCCAGTAGATGTGATTGTTGATGTAGTCTAACGTCAGGCCTGTGGGCTGGTAGATCTTATCCTTCACGATGATGCTCCTGTTGGTGCCGTCCATCCCCATCCTCTCTATGTGGGGGTTGATGTAACCTTCGTCTGTCCAGTACAAGTACCTGTCAGGAGACACTGAGTCAGGGTCACTGTTTGACATCTTTACTGACAATGTAACTGATAGGTATATTTTGTCGACAATATTGATATATATGCCATTATATCCTATTTTAGTGTGCCATCTCTGCATAACTCAAGTTTGCCTACCAATGCTATGATTTTATTAAGTTAAAGGTGGTCTGGAACTAATCCTAGTATCAGTTCTCTCCTTTCCTCTAGAGACTGCATGTGTTTTGAGTTGCACAGCGCACAGGCCCAGCCAAGGTCGCTGATTATCTCTGGAGGAATACAATAACAGCTCCTTGGAGTTAACTTGACCATCTATGACAAAGCCACAACACCTCCAGCGACGCCGGTCAGAGCCAAGGTCTCGCCAAAGTCTCAACCTACGAGCAAGGCTCCTCATGGCCAGATGTCATCGTCAGAGCTGATAACAACTTACTTTGTGTATAACTGTTGTGATTGTGGGATAAGCCTAAGCCACCCCCTATTTTTTGTGGTTATTGAGCTATATTTTGTTGATTTCATTGTAATTCATGCTATTCAAGTTCATAGTATATTTCATGGGATTACAAGTTAAATAGTTAAAAAGAGAGAGTTCATGCTTAAGTGTATTTCATTTCTGTAATATTGTTTTCTGTAATGTTAGTCTTCACTAAAATAGTCACTGTGTTCCAATCCTGCCAAAGATAACACATACAGAGCAATAGCTCCGCCACGCCACAAGGGGGCATTACTCCCCAGTGAGCGCTACAGGTGTCTGTCAGTCAAAGAGAAGGATTCAGTACATCCTGTCATTGTAATGAAGCAGACTGGACAGACACGTTGTCTAATTCATGTTATGTGTTGTAAATTGTCTTGTTGCAGGTGAGATATGAGAAAGTGGGTTAACTGAGACACATGAAGTAGAATATAACCAGGGGGTATTTTGATGGTGGAAAGGTTGGCCGTTTTGACTCCACAATGTTTGTTTAGTAGTAATTGTCCTCCATGCTGGCAGGTTAGCTTAGCAGCTTAGCTTAGCCTACTAGTTTAGCAGCTAAGGCTAACTCCAGGTAGTGACTACAGAGGCCCCAAGCTGCTACTGTGTGACTCTAGCTGTGGATAATTAATTCATTCTACCCACAATAATAGTAATACTATGTTGGAACAGAACTATTTGGTGCCATTTATGTTATTTTGTGTCAAGCTGATTTGTGTATTAATGTGATGATATTTATGTTTATGTATGATCCAGTCCATGTCCAGTTACAGTATAACTGTCAGTCAAAGAGAAGGATTCAGTACATCCTGTCATTGTAATGAAGCAGACTGGACAGAAATGTTGTCTAATTCATGTTTATGTGTTGTAAATTGTCTTACTGCTATGGAGTCATTCCTTCATTGAAGTGTGTAACAAAAATTGGTGTCAGAAGTGGGATCAGTGGTGCTACTGGGAAGCAGTGAGGGATCACAGACGCAACACACAGACCATGGAGCTGGAACAACTGCACGATCGGCTGAGTGAGATCCTGGTGCAGTTGAGGTTCGAGCAGCTACAAGAGGTGTGTGTGCCAGCTAAAATCCCAACTGAGAAACTGACCAAAAAGCACACACTGATCAGAACAATAAGTGAAGCAGTGGATGCAGTAATCGAAAGTGAAGATGAGCAGGTGGCACATGCTTTCCTGGACCGTTTAATAGCATGTGCTGAAGAGGAAAAAAAGAAGAATGCACAGGTTGAAAAGAATCAGGCCAGTCAAGATGCTGCAGCATTGGCCAGTCTACAAGGACAATATGCAGACATGCAGCTTAGCTTCCAGGCCTCTACAAAAAAAATGGAGGAAGAAATGGCTAGGCTGACAAACAGAATGACCAACCCCAACCAGGTGCCCAGTCCGCTAATTACCTCATCAGTAGTCCAGCCAACCGAGGTAACTATGCGCAGGGAATTTAGAATTAATGGCCAAATTGGGGAAAGGGGTCAGAAGGACAAGCTGTCATACTCTAACCTGACCCATCAAATTGAAATGGGCCGGAAAAAGAATCACAGTGAGGCAGAAATTATTGAGGCCGTTGTCAGAGCCATTAGCCCAGGTCTAAGCCTCCGTGATATGTTAGAGCTCAAAACAGACCTCACCCTCCCCCAGCTTCGTACTATTCTAAAGGGCCACTACAAAGAGGATAGCTCCACAGATCTCTATCACAGGCTGATAAATATCACCCAAGATAATAACGAGTCCCCACAGAACTTCTTATTCAGGGCAATTGAGCTCAAAGAGAGAATCCTGGCAGCATCAAGAGAACCAGGCGCAGATGAACAGTACAGTCCTGAATTGATACAGAAGAAGTTCTTGAGAGCTGTGGGCACAGGGCTAGTTAATGATAATGTAAAATATCAGATCAAAAGCTGCCTCGATGATCCCACAGTGACTGATGACATTCTGATTGCTAAAACCAATGAAGCAGCCAGTCTTGAGTGGGAAAGACAGCAAAAATTCAGAAAGAACAGTAGAGAGGCCAAAGTGAGAGAAGTAAGAACAGAAGTGCAACCAGTACAGGAAGCGTCAATTGGAGCAGTGGGTGGGCGTGAACAGTCATCCTTCACACCTACCAAAGACAAAATGGTTAAAACACAACCAACAGTGACTCGCAACGATTCAGAGCTCCTTGATATCATTAAACAACTAAAAGAGGAAATCGCTGAAATAAAGGGTGCCATGCAAGAGTCATACAGACCGTCCCCCCAGCACCGTCCCAGTAGGAAACGGGGCTGCAGAGACTGTCAGGACAACAACAGAGGAGAGGAGTGTAACCATTGCTTCAGATGTGGACAAAGTGGTCACCTGTCCAGGGGATGTAGGATCCGGAACAAGCCCACAGACAGGTCAGAGCAGGTCGATATGTCATCTAGCACTGTAACACCCCTCCCATCCCCCTCAGTGTCAGAACCTAGCCAGAGTCAGCACCAAAAAGATGTCTACAAGCTAATCACTGACAGCATTCAACATTTAGAGACAAAATTGGCAGCCAACACACAAGACAAGAAAAAAGAAGTTGTCTGCGTCAGTCTCCTCTCCCCAAAACGAAGAGCTCAGCTCCTTAATCTGATTGGAAAGAAATACATGATCACCTGCCAGTTGGATGGAGTGAAGACCAGAGCCTTGTGGGACACTGGGTCGCAGGTATGTCTCATAAATGAGAAATGGAGACAACAAAATATTCCCCATACCACAGTTAGGAGTATATCTGAGATCCTGGGGCCTACCAGTACTTTAGATGGGAGGGCAGTGAACCAGACACCAATCCCTTTCTCCGGGTGGGTTGAAATCAAATTCAGACTACCTACCGAAGAGGCCACACAGTTAGAGCTTCTAGTGCCAGTTTTAGTAGCTCATGAAGATGGGGTGGCAGAGGAGCCAATCATTGGGTTCAACGTAATTGAATATCTGTTGGGAAGAGGCATAGAACCACCACATGTGGTGACAGAGGCAGTCAGCACAGCATTCTCCTTCGACTGTAAGAAAGCTGAGGTTTTTGTTAAAGTGATGAAGAGTGGAGAGGACAGACTAGGAGAAGGCACAGTGAAGGCAGGGAGAGAGCTCACTACAATTCCAGCTGGTCAAACAAAAACTGTTAAGTGTAGTGTGAGAGCAGGCCCACTCCCTGATTGCCAAGATGTCCTAGTTGAGCCAGATTTTCATCTCCAGTTACCAGATGGGTTGGAGTTCAAGGAGAGTGTAGTGAGTCTACAGCGAGGCCCCTGGTCCCGCATCACCCTCCCTGTCACGAATAACACAGCCCATGACATCTTACTGCCACCAAGAACTGTACTCGGGCAGACTCAGATGGTCAAGACTGTATACCCAGCCGACACAAGACCAGTCGAAATAATTCAGACCCAAACAATGATACTCACTACTAACCAGACATTGACAGCACTGACAGGAGAGCAGAGGATGGAACTAGAAAACAGGAAAAGCAGTGTCAGTAAAGATGTCTGGGACCCTCCTGTCCCCCTTGATCACCTTCCCCTAGAACATCAGCAGGAAGTGAGGCAGCTACTGAGGGAAGAGAGGAATGCATTCTGTCGTGATGACTATGATGTGGGGACCATACCCTCACTGCAACTCCAGATTCGCCTCAATGACCCCACACCGGTAAAGCGAACCTATATCTCAGTCCCAAAGCCACTCCATAAAGAGGTGAAAGAGTACCTTGAAGATTTGTTAAACAGGGGATGGATAGCTAAGTCAAAATCTCCCTATTCCAGTCCCATTGTGTGTGTGCGGAAAAAGGATGGGAGTCTCCGCCTGTGTTGTGACTACAGGGAGCTAAATAAGAAGTCAATACCTGACCGCCATCCAATTCCACGCATACAAGACATGCTCAACACCTTGAAGGGAAGCGCCTGGTTTTCAGTCCTTGACCAAGGCAAGGCCTATCACCAGGGTTTCCTGGAGGAGACAAGCCGCCCTCTCACTGCATTTATTACACCATGGGGACTCTACGAGTGGGTGAGAATTCCTTTTGGATTATCATCAGCTCCTGCAGAGTTCCAGAGGTCAATGGAAGAGTGCCTGGTCGGGCTGCGTGATGAGGTATGCCTTCCCTACCTGGATGACAATTTAGTTCACTCTCAGACATTCGAGAACCACTTAAATGACCTGAGAAAAGTTCTGCAGCGTTACCAGAGCCATGGAGTTAAATTGACATCAAGAAAATGTGAGCTTTTCAAAAATCAAGTGAGATTCCTGGGGAGGATGGTTACCAAAGATGGTCATACAATGGACCCTGCAGACATTGCCCCAGTCCAGGCTTTAAAGCAGAGAACTCCCACCACCATTGGAGAAGTGAGAAAGCTATTAGGATTTATTTCATACTATAGAAACTACATAGCAAACTTTTCACGCATAGCAAAGCCTCTCTATGACCTCCTCTCCACAGAAAAGACAGAGAAAGAGAAACACAAACCAAGAAAGCCTGACAAGAGAAAACAGAGCAAAGGGGGCCAGTTGCCATCGTCTCACCCCATTCAGTGGTCAGCTGAACACCAACAGGTACTCTGTCAGCTAATTGACTTTCTCTCCCAGCCACCAGTGTTAGGATATCCTGACTATGAGCAGCCATTCATCCTACATTGCGATGCATCACAAGAGGGGCTGGGGGCCGTGATTTACCAGAGGCAGCAGGGAAAGCTGGCTGTGATTGCATACGGGTCCAGGACTCTTACTGCCCCTGAGAAAAACTACCACCTTCATTCAGGCAAGCTGGAGTTCCTGGCCCTGAAGTGGGCCATATGTGAGAGGTTCAGGGACTATCTTTACTATTCTCCACCATTCATAGCCTACACTGACAACAACCCACTCACATACGTGCTCACTACAGCCAAGCTGAATGCCACCACCCACAGGTGGGTAGCTGAACTCGCCGACTTCCAGTTCTCCATCAAATATCGACCAGGCCGAGCTAACAGGGATGCTGATGGTCTCTCACGCATGCCCTTGGATATGGAACAGTACATGCAGACCTGCACACAGGCGGTTGCACCAGAGGTCATATGCAGTGTGACCCAGGCTCTGGCCATTCAGATGCATGAAAGTGAGCCCTGGCTGTGTCCTCTGACCATCTCAACACTGTTAGCGGAGGAGAATGAGGAAGTGAGGATGTCAGGGTTAGAGCTCACAAAAACATCTCTGAAAGAGGCACAAGAAGAGGATCCTGTAATCGGAGAAGTGCTGAAGTATGTCATCTCAAACCACTGGCCAAAAGGTGGAATACGAGCCAGTAACAGAGACATAGCTGCCCTGGTAAGAGAAAAACAGAAACTGCACATTAATGATGAAGGTTTATTGTACAGAAAGACGGCCAGCCGGTCACAGCTTCTCCTGCCTAAGAAGTTTCATGGGCTTGTGTATAAGGAATTACATGAAGACATGGGACACCTAGGGGTAGAGAGGGTACTGACACTCATCCGAGATCGCTTTTACTGGCCTCACATGCAGAGAGACGTAGAGCATCAAATAACACAAGTGTGCAGCTGTCTGAAAAACAAGCGTCCCAACAGGCCAACCAGAGCTCCCCTCATTAACATAACCACCACATACCCGTTCGAGCTGGTCTCCATTGATTTCTTACATCTGGAGAAATGTAAAGGAGGATTTGAATATATCCTTGTTGTGATGGACCACTTCACACGGTTTGCCCAGGCCTACCCCTGCAAAGACAAATCTGCCAAAACAGCTGCAGACAAGATCTATGGTGATTTTGTATTAAAGTATGGATTTTTCTCGAGGCTCCACCATGACCAAGGAAAAGAGTTTGAGAACAAACTGTTCGCCAAGCTGGGAGAATACAGTGGGGTAAGAGGATCCCGGACCACACCTTACCACCCACAGGGGAATGGCCAGGTTGAAAGATTCAATAGGACACTGCTGGCCATGCTCAGAAACCTCCCAGAGACAGCTAAAACAGATTGGAAAGCATCCCTGGCCAAGGTGGTCCACGCTTATAATTGTACACACAGCGAGGCCACTGGGTATGCACCCTTCTTTCTCTTGTTCGGGCGGAATCCCAGGCTCCCTGTTGACCTGATGTTTGGCCTCACAGTAAAGGACCAAAGTTCATCCCGCAGAGACTATGCTGAGAAATGGAGAGCTCGAATGGATGACGCTTACAAGCTGGCCTCAGACACAGCCTACAAAGAGGGCAGAAGAGGAAAAGTTCTGTATGACAGGAAGACCTATGGTGCAGAGTTGCATCCTGGATGCCGAGTGCTTGTCCGAAACCTAACTGAAAGAGGCGGGCCAGGGAAATTGAGGTCGTATTGGGAACGTCAAGTATACATTGTGTCACAGAGAAAACAACCAGATAGTCCAGTGTATGAGCTCAAGCCAGAGAATGGGAAAGGGCGTATCAGAGTCATGCATAGGAACCTCCTGCTGCCATGTGAATTCCTGCCAGTGGAGAAGATTGACCTCTGTGAGAAGAATGACCTCTGTGCAGAACCAAGGAAAAGGAAAAGGAAAAATAACACACAGAGACAGGAGAAACCAGAGCACGAACATAGTTCAGAGGATGAGGATGAATGGAGAGGAATCATCGGATGGAAAGCAGATGACAGAGAACAGGTGGAACAGCATCTTCAGACAGAGCATCAGCAGACAGAGGCACCAGATGTCTATCCAGAGGCTGGAACAGCAGAAGATGAGGACCTGGATGGAGAGGATAATGCAGAGTACCAGCTGGACCGACAGGAAGAGGAGAATGATACACAAAGCCCTGAGAGGTCATCAGATCATCATCAGTCTGCCGAGTCTGCATGCGACGCCAGTGACCAAGATGATGATGACTCTGACCAGCCACCTATCAGAGAAAACCGATATCCTTTGAGACAGAGAAAACAAAAGTTAATGTTTACTTACCCTAGGTTGGGGATGCCCACAATGTCACATGATTGAAATTGATATAACAGTTATTATTAAGACCTCAGAGTTATGAGAATTGAGTGATTTTAGTTATGCTAAGAACGTTTTTTTTTGTGTTGATAATGAAGTGACGCATTATGACTACAGTAGGCATGTTAAATTAAATAGGAGGTTGTTGCTACAGTATGTTAAGTACTTTACTCAGAGATTATGCAGATACCCATTCTCGTGATGGAAGTAGCAGTGGAATGTCATCGTGCACAATGACACTTACTGCAAACATATGGCATTAAGAGGAGCTACATGTCATATGGTTTTACTGAAATGGACAGTAATGCATCTTCTAGTTCTTGGACTATATTCTGACTCCTACTTAGATAACCTTCCTACAGTATATGCAAGGCATACTTACAACATGTGGACTGCTGATGTCGTGATGTCGGGACGCCATTACATTTTGGAGGGGAGAATGTGGGATAAGCCTAAGCCACCCCCTATTTTTTGTGGTTATTGAGCTATATTTTGTTGATTTCATTGTAATTCATGCTATTCAAGTTCATAGTATATTTCATGGGATTACAAGTTAAATAGTTAAAAAGAGAGAGTTCATGCTTAAGTGTATTTCATTTCTGTAATATTGTTTTCTGTAATGTTAGTCTTCACTAAAATAGTCACTGTGTTCCAATCCTGCCAAAGATAACACATACAGAGCAATAGCTCCGCCACGCCACAAGGGGGCATTACTCCCCAGTGAGCGCTACAGGTGTCTGTCAGTCAAAGAGAAGGATTCAGTACATCCTGTCATTGTAATGAAGCAGACTGGACAGACACGTTGTCTAATTCATGTTATGTGTTGTAAATTGTCTTGTTGCAGGTGAGATATGAGAAAGTGGGTTAACTGAGACACATGAAGTAGAATATAACCAGGGGGTATTTTGATGGTGGAAAGGTTGGCCGTTTTGACTCCACAATGTTTGTTTAGTAGTAATTGTCCTCCATGCTGGCAGGTTAGCTTAGCAGCTTAGCTTAGCCTACTAGTTTAGCAGCTAAGGCTAACTCCAGGTAGTGACTACAGAGGCCCCAAGCTGCTACTGTGTGACTCTAGCTGTGGATAATTAATTCATTCTACCCACAATAATAGTAATACTATGTTGGAACAGAACTATTTGGTGCCATTTATGTTATTTTGTGTCAAGCTGATTTGTGTATTAATGTGATGATATTTATGTTTATGTATGATCCAGGCCATGTCCAGTTACAGTATAACTGTCAGTCAAAGAGAAGGATTCAGTACATCCTGTCATTGTAATGAAGCAGACTGGACAGAAATGTTGTGTAATTCATGTTTATGTGTTGTAAATTGTCTTGTTGCAGTAAAAGGGATGAACAACTCAAATCACACTGCTATGGAGTCATTCCTTCATTGAAGTGTGTAACATGATCATTGACTGTTTAGTCAGAGAGATATTTTTGCTGTACGGTGCCTCGTGGATTGATTCTTTCTCTTAATACAATGTCAACCTTTTAATTTGAGAACCGGCCTGTGTCTGTCTTTGATTTCGTCTCATCCTTTTTACACTGGGTTTTCAGCTGTTTAACTACAAATAGTTTTAATTAACATAGAGCAGGATTTACAACCCTTATCAGCTCTTTTATCTACTTTATCAATTGGTCCTTCGTAAGGTTAAAGGCCTGTCCGACATTATTATCATAATTATTATTAATATTTTTCTCGGACGGTGCGTTTAGAATCAGTCTTAAAATTCCGAATTTTTTTCCCATCTTTCTTTTTCGCGGTCGACTCTGAGGGGCTCCGGACGACTGCTCTTCGCGCGAGGACTCTTTCCGGTCAGCTATCTTAGAATCAGCCTCTTTTTCAAATATTGTTTTTGGAGACAAGCGGCTCACAGACTTTCCTCAAACGCGTGGGGATTCTCCGTCCAGCTGACCACAAAGACACAGGTTACATTTTGGTTCGGTTCCTTGACTTGTAATTTTGACATTGCATTAACTTTAACACGAGGCTCATTGGCCGTACTTGTATATATATATATTTGTAAAATTGTTATCAGTATTGATGTTGTATATATATATTTTTTGGACAGATACTGTCAATACATATATATGCGCATATCAGACGTCTACCAGTGTGTGCATAGATATTTATTGCCTGGTACATCTGTTCCTCTGTTTTTAACTGCAGTTGTATAGATACATTTATTCAGATCTGTTAGGATAAAAGTTTAAAATAATAATAATAATAATAATAATAATAATAATAATAATAATAATAATAATAATATTATATATATATATATATATATATATATATATATATGCAGTTGCCTGTTCAATGGACAACAATTAGGTGTTGTTTATTTGACTTGTATAAATGCAATGTATATATATATATATATATATATATCATTCTTTTGTAAACCGGTTGTCAGGTAAAATTAGATTTGTCTGCACGTTTTATTATTTCATTTATTTTGGTTTAAATTTTTGGTACCACAACTTATGACTCAGGCAGAACCCAGATTCTGTACTTTATGACTCAGGCAGAACCCAGATTCTGTACTTTATGACTCAGGCAGAACTCAGATTCTGTACTTTATGACTCAGGCAGAACCCAGATTCTGTACTTTATGACTCGGGCAGAACCCAGATTCTGTACTTTATGACTCAGGCAGAACCCAGATTCTGTACTTTATGACTCAGGCAGAACCCAGATTCTGTACTTTATGACTCAGGCAGAACCCAGATTCTGTACTTTATGACTCAGGCAGAACCCAGAATCTGTATTTTATGAATCAGGCAGAACTGACATTCTGTATCCTAAGTTTCTTTGATTTTGTAAATCATTTAAACCTTGACACACACAGATACATTCAGTGTGTGCCAATAAGAGGGGAATTATTATAGTAAATAACATAGTGTATCCAGATACACCATTCAATTATTTTTCATTTTTAATACGTTTAATATTTTGATTTCATTCCCATTTATCTAGGAACCAGCCATCTTTGACTTCTCCTGTGTTCCTTTGCCCCAGGCAACCTCTGTATCACTAAAACCAGCTACAGGCATCTCATCCATTCAGCCCCTAAACAGCATTACATCAGCACTAAACCGTTTGTATGATATTTACTTATTTTCTAGGATAAGACACAGCCTGCTGATTTGAGTATTTTAAAGAAACTAGTCATTTAAACCTTCTACTTTGCCACAGACAGAAGTATTTAACCTTTGGGTAGGGCTGACGGCCTCTTTCTCTCACTCACTCACTCACTCTCTCTCTCAATCCCTTGAACGTGTCAACAATCTGTTGTCACTGTCTGTCTCTCTCTCTCTCTCTCTCCCTGCAAGCCGTGCATCTGCTCAGAATTGTTTTATTTAAATTTTATATCAGTAATTGTCATTTCATCCTTGCCACACACAGATACATTCAGTGTGTGTCAAATAGAGGGGATAATAATTATAGTAAAACAGGTCAATTGTCTACACTAGCCCACCCACTTCTTATATAGATACTAAATAGATTTTGAACACAGTCTTTTAAGTTTTAGTCACGTCTGAATAATTACATTTTTGCATTATGGGAAATATCCTTTCCCCGTCACAGGGACCTCGAAGGCCCCTCAGCAGACAGGGACCCACTAGTGGTAAAAAAACGCAGTGCGCCACTAACACTGACATACTAACTTCATTTGACAAGTCAATGTTTGAAAGTAAGGATGATGACGAGGTTTTGTTTGACATAACAAAAATTACTCTTTCTCCACGTTCTCAGGATGTGGACCTGCTTGGACCTGCTGTCGGTGCGCCACCAGGACTTTCACCCCGACCCGACGTTCCTCCATCTGACACAAGCACTAGTAAGAAATCAAAATCTCTACCTGAACGTCGGGTTAACACTAAAACACACCCTACACAATCACTTACTGCACAACATACAGCAGAGCTACACACACTACTAGCGCCCTTAATGGCCTATACACAGGGGGATGGCAATTTAGCTTATGGGTACAGGAAATGGTCTCCTGAAGATATTAAGAACATTGCAGAAACTTTACCTAATATTCAGGACAATCCAGAGGGGTGGGAGACCGCGCTCAAAGCAGAGATAATAGAACTCCAGCTTAACACTACGGAAGTCAGGGACCTTATTGCAAAAAGTAGCCCGAAAGCCATGTCACATCAGATTTCAGAGGGGGCCCACCTCCTCGACCTACATGGCCGTGCAATCCAATGTTTCCGTACCGAGCCACCAGCTCTGGACGAACAGAGACCCCATCTGATAAGACAGGTAGACCACGAGGAAGCTGTAAACAAAATGATAGGGAACGCACTTGGTCTCCTGCGTGCTAAAACTAATTTATCTGTCCTCACCGACATCAAACAGAAAGTCGGAGAGGATGTCTCGGAATTCATTCAGAAATTTAAAACCCAGTTTAACCGCCACTCAGGCCTAACCAGTGGCCAGGTGGGCTATCAACACTTGTTTAACCTCCTCTTAATGGATGCTCTGTGCCCTCACTTAAAGCAGGCCATAACACAGTCTGATCCCTTATGGAAAACAAAAACTATAGACGATATCACTACTCTTGCTAAGCATTACGAGAGCTGCATTGCAGACCCAAAACCTAGAGCCAAAATTCAGGCTGTGATTTCTGCAGAGGGTCACGTCACATTGCATCCACCACAACATAGCAAGCCAAAGAATCTACATCACAACTGGGGAGCCGGGGCACGCCGACAGCACAGCCAACCATGGAATCAAGGTAATACATCACACACCCGGTTAACCTTTGGGCCACAGGGCTCACAAAATACAAGTCAAGCTCCGCGTCGAGATTATAAGACCATGCAGTGTTATAGTTGTGGAAAATATGGCCATACCCAGAAAAAATGTTACAACCTAAACGAGGCACTCCCCTTTAAACGGACAAAGACACTCTGGCCGAAAATAGATAAAATTGATACAGAGATAGATGAACTTGATGTGTCCTAACTTTTAAAACACTTAAAAGGAATCAGTCCTTGTAGATCTGCTAATTTACAATTCGATTAGTTTCATTAATTCAAATTCATTTACTTAAAGGACTTTATTTTATTTTATATAAAGTTGATTCTAAAGTCTTACACTTAGTCCTCATTGTTACTTTACCCATTACTAAGTATATTAGATAATCAAATTCATCCTAGGTTCTCTGACTCCCTTATCCAATACAGCCTCTCATTTCTCGTTTCTTATCTGCTTACATTCTCTTGTTCGGAGCTGCTCTCATAACAAAGTAGGCTATGGTTAATAATTGCTCACAGAGAAGACTACATTAACACTATAATATTATACTATGAAAGCTTGTTTTTAACGTTTTTTTTAATTATTTTTTATAATTGATGAAAATATTACCAAATATAGGCTATATATATTTTTTTGACCATGTAGATCTGATATTTTTGAAAAGTTTCACCATTGACAGACAAAAGGTGCTTATTTCCTATCTCCCATTACTATGAAAAATTATATCTGTATATGAGTTTAATATATATATATATTTCATATATATATATATAAAATCATCTACCCTAGCCCACTCACTTCATGAAATTCAAATTAGAGGTTCTAATATGATATGTGTCAATATAGTATTTATGAATACCCATCTTGAAATAATCTGATACCTGTTACATTTATATATTTACCAAAGACGATTCAGATTGTTAACCCATTTAGTATTAATCTCACATTGGTTGTCTTGTTCCCATTTATATGGGTCCCACTTTCAATTGTCAACAGAAAATGTACTAAAATATTCTAGTGTACTGGCTCCCCGTAGCAGCTCGCATTCAGTTTAAAACCCTGGTGCTAGCCTATAGAGCAGTGAAAGGAACAGCTCCTTCTTACCTCCGAGTTTTGGTCAATGCCCACACCCCTGCCCGACCACTCCGGTCTGCCACCTCGGGGCGACTGACTCCCTCGCCACTCAACGGTCCTTCTGGTCGATCGACACGGTCACGACTTTTTTCTGTTCTGGCCCCACAGTGGTGGAATGAACTTCCCACTGAAGTCAGGACAGCAGAGTCACTGCCCATCTTTCGCCGCAGGCTGAAAACCCACCTCTTCAGGAAACACTATCCTTCCTCTTTGCCTGGCCTACTTGTTGTTAACTAGTCGTACGAACTCGTTTTTATTTTTGTATTGTTTTATTGGATCTTGTTTAGTCGATACACTTATTTGTTTTAGCTCGTGCTCATTGGATTTTGCCATTTTTTGTCTCATCTGTTTAAGAAAGTAGGTAGCTGATATATTGCACTTTTACCTTAGCGCTAGGTATACTCTTGGTTGCTTGTTTTAGCAGGAAATGTACTTAAAACTTCTGGTGATTAGTAGTTTTCGTTCCCTACCTATGTTGAATACACTTATTGTAAGTCGCTTTGGATAAAAGCGTCTGCTAAATGACTGTAATGTAATGTAATGTAATGTAAGTGTAAAAATAATAATAAAAAAAAAAAAAAACACTTTAAAGAAATTAGTCCTTGATGTGCTCACACACCCCATACCACTGTTGATTTTGTTCACTAATGTTGCTTTGTTTGTGTTTAGTGTCTATCCTCCCATGACCCCTATGACGCTGGGAGTGCTCCGGCTGCTCCTTCTCTGCTGTGCCTAATGTGGGATTAGGACGTGCCACCTGTATCTCCACGTCACCCAGAGCACACCAGCGTATTAATTCCATTTGATTATTTGACATTCATTAGTTCAGTTTCTGATGGCTGGTCTTAAGTTAAATCTGTTTTATGTTTTTCTTTCTCGTTAGTGGATAGTTTAGTTTTTATTTTGTTTTGATAGCTGAGGGGGTTCTATTTATGACGACGGGGACATATTTTCTGGCATAAACGGAATCCCACCCTTTTTGTTTCTTTGATCAAAACCATCATTTTTGACTTCATGTTAAATTTCCACCCTATAGTATTTGTTATAAAACATTCTCCATGTCTGCTCTATACCTTACAGCATCACTGTACCCCGAAAGAAGGCAGCCGAGATCCATTCAGATCCAAATTACTGATGTAAAGATTTTTTGGTGACCCAAGACCATATGGGATCAGAGGTCAGTGGATTTCAGAGGGGTCACAACTGAGGTAAGGTGTACATTTTAACATCTTACGCCTCCTGTGCTCCTCTGAAACTCCAAGAAAGATTTACACATTAATATAAATCCTGGTACAATTTCATTTCATTTTTTTTAATAATTCATATCCATTTACTTAAAAAAAAAAAAAAATGTGTTATTAATATTTTATTATTAACGTCTGACACATATTGGTCCAAATGTTGGTTGTTTGAATTTATAATAGTTTTATTTTGACCACTCTAGTCTAAACCATCCAACCATCAATATATTACAATATATTTTGCTTTAATAATACGTTTTAAATTCTTTTAAATATTTTTCATATAATTTAAACTAATAAGTAATACTGACCCCAGTCAGTATAAAATAATTCTCACTCTAAAATTAGTTTGACGCTGAAATATCTATGTTCTATACGTGTATGTATGAATGATTGAGTTTAAAATTTTGAACACTGAATGACTCTCTCTCCCTGTCTCGTTGAGCGCCTGTTGTTTATGGTGTGTGTGTGAGTGAGAGAGAGCGAGGGAGTGTAAAGGAGTGTTAGTGAAAGTTTCTATCTCTCTCGTCTTATCTCTTGTTCTCTCCCTCAGATGTTTTATGTTTGCATGTGTGAATAAGTTTGTTCGTCTAATTTAGTAACTTTAACTGTTAAGCAAACTTCAATATCCACAATCCCTTGTGGAGATTTCCGTTTCCGTTAGGGTCTGTAACAGCCACGTTGCTATGGCCACTCATTCCAAAATTACCTCTTATCTGGTCTCTTACCCATAATTCCTTCAGCAGGAAGTGCTTTGTGGTATGTTAGACATGGTTCTATGGCAACGTCATCCTACCGGTAGCTACTGAGCCTCAAGTGAATTCCATTTAAAACATAGATCAATTAAATTAACCCTAATAAGATTCAATATGTTATAATATTATTTAGAAAACATTAACACATAATATTACAAAGATTATAACGTAATTTTGATTTATTTAAAAAAGTGTTTTAATATTTGATCATTTTTAACTTAAAACATTTTTAAGCTTGTCGATCTGCTATTTCCTTTTTGGAAAGTTTTTTGCTATTTTTGTGTACCGTATCTAATTCTAATGTACCTCAGAACAAAGATGTTTATTCCTTACTTTTCATTGTTATATTTAAATCTTAAATAATTTTATTTAAACATTTTCCCCCAATTTTTTTTCCGTTTTTTTCCAATTTATTTTTCTAATTTTTTTTCCCCTTGGTTTTCTGTTTTATTTTTGTTTGTTTTTCATTCACATCAGCAAATTCATTCTCTGACACACTATACATATATATATATACACTGTATATAGAATATATGGTATTGTGTCAAGAGGAGGGAGTTGGTGAATATTTGATTTAAATGTGATTTGCTTAATATCTTTTTGATGTTGTTTTTTTTGTCCTTTATCATAGTCATTTAACGATAAATACTAACTTACAGCCTTAGTCACATTCATCCATTTCAGATCTTGCCCCAGGAGTCCTTGAAGTTTACAAAACCTCCCCAGGGGAGACTGAGGGTCTCAAACTCTGATGGAAAACCTTTAAACTCCGATGGAAAACCTTTGTATTTTATTTTTCAAGAGTTCTTAACTGTTTTAAACAGCTTATGTTTTGTCAAATACCTTTCATGTACACTTTCTACACGCAGTAATTCTGTGTTTAATTCATTTACAGATTAAATCATCTTCCTGGTTAAATTGAGTGACAGAAGCCTCGCCTCTCGACTGCTCAAAGAGGAAAAGTAGGTCCTATACGTCTGTGTGAGTAAAGAGGCATCACGTGAGTTTTTCCCGCCATAAATTATTTTGTAAAAAATGGTTAACATATCAACCCACAGTATTGCTTCAAGGAGAAGTAGGGCTAAAATTCGACTGAGCCTATACACACTTGGGGGCGGGACCGGAAACAACAGCTTCTTGGAAACAAGACTATGTTGGCTAAAGTTCCTGGTGGTACATACATTGTGGGATTTTAAGGAAAAGAAAAAAAAATCAGATCCTGCCATCCTGCCAAGGGATGGCCTTCAAAATAAAGAAAGGATCTGTTTATAATTATAATACCTTATTCTGGGAACTTACGAGGTGATGTCATTTTTCTCATTTAACAGCATATAGAACCCACCATTCTAATTATTCTATAGTCTATGTAAGATTTCATCCTACTAACGCTGATTATTTACTCATGAAATATAACCATTTGGCTTCCAAATTAATAAACAATACAGTCCTTTTGAAGAAGTAAAACAATGTGTATGTCTGAATCTGAATTCAGACATATCTGAATAAATAACCATTTGTTTTAGCCCTTATAGTCCTTTAATATAATTTAAAAAGGTATTTAAGTCTAAATGTATCTGTTTTCCTATATTAATTAATTACATTTTCTTTCAATGTCATACCAATCTTGTCCACAAGAACTCGGGACTGATAGGTATATTTTGTCGACAATATTGATATATATGCCATTATATCCTATTTTAGTGTGCCATCTCTGCATAACTCAAGTTTGCCTACCAATGCTATGATTTTATTAAGTTAAAGGTGGTCTGGAACTAATCCTAGTATCAGTTCTCTCCTTTCCTCTAGAGACTGCATGTGTTTTGAGTTGCACAGCGCACAGGCCCAGCCAAGGTCGCTGATTATCTCTGGAGGAATACAATAACAGCTCCTTGGAGTTAACTTGACCATCTATGACAAAGCCACAACACCTCCAGCGACGCCGGTCAGAGCCAAGGTCTCGCCAAAGTCTCAACCTACGAGCAAGGCTCCTCATGGCCAGATGTCATCGTCAGAGCTGATAACAACTTACTTTGTGTATAACTGTTGTGATCATTGACTGTTTAGTCAGAGAGATATTTTTGCTGTACGGTGCCTCGTGGATTGATTCTTTCTCTTAATACAATGTCAACCTTTTAATTTGAGAACCGGCCTGTGTCTGTCTTTGATTTCGTCTCATCCTTTTTACACTGGGTTTTCAGCTGTTTAACTACAAATAGTTTTAATTAACATAGAGCAGGATTTACAACCCTTATCAGCTCTTTTATCTACTTTATCATAACATATTGTTGTTGTCGGGCAGAAACCTTGTATCTCCATATTTCTACGTTTTATGTTTAGTGTTTTCATTAATTAATGTCCTACTTCATTATACAAGAGTGTTAAACAAAAGATAGCTGATCTACAAGCTCACAACGTGTCCCTTTTATTCCCATAAATAGAGATCGTTGACGTCATCAGTATATGCCCATATATTGGTATGCCCCCTTTTGTGCCCATATATGGAGCTGACTGACTTGTTTGCGCCTGATGACACCACTTTGAGGTTAGACAACACACTCCATATTTGGGCGTAGCTGCATTGAGAACTCCTTGTATGGATATGGGTGAGTCGTGGTGACATGAGTGTGATGACATGGTCTGCCTGCCTGCTGGCCTGTCCTCCATTAAGCTAATTTGAATATACCGTATAGTGTGTGTGTGTGTGTGTGTGTGTGTGTGTGTGTGTGTGTGTGTGTGTGTGTGTGTGTGTGTGTGTGTGTGTGTGTGTGTGTGTGTGTGTGTGTGTGTGTGTGTGTGTGTGTGTGTTTGTGTGTGTGTGTGTGTGTGCAGTGGTGGCTTATCCAACGGGCTTGAGGTGCTGAAGCACAGGGCACCAACCTTGGGGGGGGGGGGTCACCAAACGGCGTGAGAAAAAAATAAACGGCGAAAACTGCGAAATTTAGAAGCAGGGATCCGCGCATCACCCCCCCCCCCCCCCCCACCCCCCCCCGTTGCCAAAATGCTCCCGGGGTGCACCGAACCGGGTCCAAGCACCGGGCACCACGAAGGGTTAATCCGCTGTGTGTGTGTGTGTGTGTGTGTGTGTGTGTGTGTGTGTGTGTGTGTGTGTGTGTGTGTGTGTGTGTGTGTGTGTGTGTGTGTGTGTGTGTGCGCGCGCGTGTGTGTGTCTGTGTGTGTGTCTGTGTGATGCACATGACAAGAGTCTCTGTGGGAAAGTGTGTGTATGTAATGTTTAGATGTAATTCAGTCTTCTTGTATCCGTGGTGTTTCACAGGATGGGTGATACATGGTTCATGATGTCACCACAGTGTGAGGTTCATGATGTCACCACAGTGTGAGGTTCATGATGTCACCACAGGTTCATGATGTCACCACAGTGTGAGGTTCATGATGTCACCACAGTGTGAGGTTCATGATGTCACCACAGGTTCATGATGTCACCACAGTGTGAGGTTCATGATGTCACCACAGTGTGAGGTTCATGATGTCACCACAGTGTTGAGGTTCATGATGTCATCACAGTGTGAGGTTCATGATGTCACCACAGTGTGCGGTTCATGATGTCACCACAGTGTGAGGTTCATGATGTCACCACAGTGTGAGGTTCATGATGTCACCACAGTGTGAGGTTCATGATGTCACCACAGTGTGAGGTTCATGATGTCACCACACTGTGAGGTTCATGATGTCACCACAGTGTGAGGTTCATGATGTCACCACACTGTGAGGTTCATGATGTCACCACAGTGTGAGGTTCATGATGTCACCACAGTGTGAGGTTCATGATGTCACCACACTGTGAGGTTCATGATGTCACCACAGTGTGAGGTTCATGATGTCACCACACTGTGAGGTTCATGATGTCACCACAGTGTGAGGTTCATGATGTCACCACAGTGTTCTTACCCGTAGCGTACATCCACAGCCATGGCCCATGGCGCCTCCAGGCCGGTGTTGACCAGGACTGTTCTGTACGACCCGTTTAGTTTGGACACCTCTATGGTGTCCCTGACTCTGTCACACCAGTACAGGTTTCCTGCCACCCAATCAACAGCCAGACTGGATGGAAAGCTGATCAACGTGTTGTGAAGGACCTGTCAATCAACCACACATGTACTCTGAATATACTCACCATTTTATTGTTTTATCATTTTTATGCAGTTACTACAATACTTTTTTGATAGGGTAGTGTAGAGTATTTTTCACAAATGTATTTTGTTTCAGAAATGTTCTATTTTGAGTGTTTATTTCTGAAAATATCTGATCTACAAGCTCACAACACAATTAAAAAAAAAAAATCAAGAGTCTGTGTCTATTTCAGGGTTCTTGTCATGTAACAGTTTGTGAAGCCCTGGTGTAGAGAGACAGGAAACCAAGGACAGAAAGAGGAGAAACATGTGAGACAAGACCAGGAGTCAGATTCAAACTCACATCCTAACGGCTCACAAGGAGCGCATGGTCTGTACACTTAGGGCTGGTACACACTGCAAGACATTAGGTCCGATATTGCTGTCGCCGACATTTTTTGGCGCTCGCCGACAAAACCTCCCAACCTGACGCAGATCGGCCTTTGATCGGCGAGATAATGCTCTGTGTGTGTGAAAGGCTCTGCGACCCGATGTGGCCGCGATTCTCCGCTCTGCGACGGCTTTCCGACCGTTTTCAGATATCTAAATTGTTAGATATTCATCTCTGTCTGGGACAGGACAACAGACAATATCATACACTATGAACGGGGCTGCGAGCACCTTGAGAGGAGATGCACGCTACAGCCAATGAGAGAACATTACAGCCACCGTGGCTGTAATGTGCGTCGCTGGACCTGACCACAACAAACAGTCCCTACCGCAATATTACCGTCCAGTCCTCTAATAAGTTAACATTATTAAACAAAATGAGAAAGTGAGCGAGCCTGGTGGGCTGTTTATTTTAGAGGAATTGTACAGAGAGAGAGAGAGAGAGAGACAGAGAGCGAGAGCGAGCGCTCTCTCTCTCTCTGTGTGTGTGTGTGTGTGTGTGTGTGTGTGTGTGTGTGTGTGTGTGTGTGTGTGTGTCGTTGTCTGTGTTGCCAGATTTTGCGAGAGAAATAAGCAACCAGGTTTGTGAAAACAAGCCCAACAAAAGCGACTATGAGCACTTTAAGCCTATATACAAATACATTGGATACTTGAAAATAGACGATCTACAAGCTCACGTTGTAGATAGGCTATTTTTAAAGAAGACATTTTGGGGGGGGGGGGGGGGGGGGATATTTACAAAATCCACACAGATCTTGAATGGGGGTCTATGGCACAACATGTTTTCAGAAGTGGGAGGTCTGCGCCTCTGTGGACAATTAATTATTATTATTAATTTGGGGGTCCTTGCCATGAAAATGTTTGAGAAC
Organism: Gymnoscopelus microlampas; assembly: GCF_963454915.1. Taxonomy (NCBI): domain Eukaryota; kingdom Metazoa; phylum Chordata; class Actinopteri; order Myctophiformes; family Myctophidae; genus Gymnoscopelus; species Gymnoscopelus microlampas. The sequence continues at coordinate 58,950,924 of NC_139939.1, forward strand.
AACTGGTTCAAACAACATTAGGAAACAAGGCCAAAAAAACAACTACACTTTCAAGCAACTTTACAGAAAAACAATCCCAAAGTCGCTTATAATAAGCAGACATGGCACTGACCGCTTCTGCGCTCTTGACGAGCGAGCGAGCGAGAGAGAGCGAGAGAGGGGGGAGAGAGAGAGGGCCCGGGGGGAGAGGGAGAGGGAGAGAGGCATATCACGGGATACGTCGATTAAAATGAATTGGAATAAACACAAATGTATGTATTGGGTCTGACTCTGGAGATAGCATCCTAGTGAACTATCCTACAGTGTGTCAGCCCTTGTCGGGGATCAATCGTGTTGTGAAGACCACAACGATATTATGACAGCCGATTTCAAGAAATAAACTCCTGCAGTGTGTTATGCTTAACGATCAGATGACCCCCCGACCACTTTAAGGTCTTGCAGTGTGTACCAGCCCTAACTGACTGAAACACCAGACACCCTGTTTTCTGCTTTTATATTTAACACTGATGTCACAAAGTATTTTAAATACAAGTATAAGTACTCTGAATTACATGTGTATTGTAAGTAGTTTGAATTCAGTTTCTCTACCCTGTCATTCATCCTCATCGTTGTCATTGTCACACTGACCTGGACGTCACTGCCATTGATGTGCATGCGACTGATCATGGGGGGCTGGATACTACTAGAGGGGTCCCATTCTATCCAGTAGATCATCTGCTGCTGATAGTCAAAGTCCAGAGCCATCACATCCTTCAAGCCCTGTCACACCACATCAGTTGTGTTAGTCTCAGACAGGAATACATTCCAGCATGTCAAAAGCAGTGTGTGTAGAATATTGTATAGGATTACATAGGATGTGTTGTTATGTCTAATGGTTTTCACCTGTTTGAGCTCTGTGGAGCTGGAGCCGTCCAAGCTGATCTTCATCAGGTTGGACCAGGTGGCTACGATGAGGAAGGGCTCCACCTCTGGAGAAAGTGAGACATTACATTTGAGTTGGTTTACCTTTAAAAATATACAATATCCGGCAAAGCATCTGTTTCATTTTAGATTTTAGTGTTGGCTATTCAAAAATAGCAGATCTACAAGCTCACAGCGCGTCAATTCATGCCGCGCTGCAAGCTTGTAGATCTGCTATTTTTTAAATGTTTTGAATCATTCAGATTTCTTTTAACACAAATCTTCTCTTCTGGGGGTTCCTGATACAACACATTTTCAGATGGGGGTCCACGTCCAAATACATATCATTTTGGGGGTCCCTGGCATGCAGAAGTTTGGAAACTAATGATTTAGAAGGCATTTGTAGAATGGGCCTCAGGTCTTAAAGGGTTAATACGCTCATAAATGTAACATATTGATACATAAATAACCTTATAAATGTAAACTTATTGATCACCATGTTTAAAAAGGTTGGGATGTGTTTCCTCTCTTTGTCAAACACATCACTGACACAGTGAAGCTGCTGTATTTACTGACTCACCTTTTATTCAATTTAAATACAAATATCTACATATTTCACTGGTTACAATATGAGAGTTTTAGATTAATGTTTTTAAGATGCTGAGATTTAATTAAACACAGATTAAAGACAGACAGACAGGCAGACAGACAGACAGACAGACAGACAGACAGACAGTCTTACCTGTTGTGTTGTGTGTTGGTTCATTCTGAAGAGCTGAGGAGAAACATAAAAAAACTAAATGAGCTTCAGTGTAACAGCTGGTTGTTTGTTGTGGTTTATCTGTTGAAATACAGGACAAGATGTCCTTTGTTTCTCCTGTTTGCTGCTATTTATTTGACATTCACAGGGTGGGAATGAGGAACTATCATTTATACCAGAAATAACAAAATAAAAGTCAATGACAATCAATAGTTTGTTGTAAACTAACAGGTTGGTTGTCATTTAGTGATTTGGTCACACAGACCTTCATCACTAACAAACTAATATAATTATCCTTCAAACTCAGCTGGCTGTGGAACACGCCTGACAAGTTGTCCAATAACATGAGAGAAGTTTTCAGGAGGTCAAGTGGCCTCAAGAAAAGGACATTTGTGCTGCAGAGCTCCCTGTGAGAGCTAAGAGTGACTACAAAGTTAACATGTACTTTGATGTCATCCTAGAGTTCAACACTCACTGATGAAGACAATGAGCAAGATAATTATAACATACATTCATAATATAACATGCATGGATGTGTTTAAAGTTTCACAGCAATCAGACGCTGCGTTCATGATTTGTGACATTTTGTGCAATCTTCTGTGTCCCACTCCTGCACACTTTGGAAGCCAATGGTAGCTGATCCATCATTTGTACAGATTTACGTGAGGTTTGGACAACATTTGTAGAAGTAATATCAGAGAATGTGCTTTACAAAAGTCGGCCTCCTGGTGGCGCTATAACAGGTCTCCAGGGACAGTGAGTGCAAAGTTTCACGCTGAACGGTGCCGTAGATTAGCTGCTCACAGACACACGGATGGACAGGGGTGAAATCATAGTCTCCGGCCTTCAGCAGTCCTCACTGGTGGAGATAATTTATGGAACCTCACTGCTTTCTCACAACATCAGCAGCACCACTGCTGCTGTGATTCACTGTTAGTGTCTCATTCACCTCCTAAACCCCCTCACAGCACCAGTATATCTCTGCTGTCCGGCAGCAACCAGCTAACTCATTTTTCAGGAAATGACAAAAAGATGGTTTTGTCAGAAGCACTTTTTAATACTTTTCATTGGTTCAATATTTTTTTTAATCAACACACAGACGTAAAGGGTGTTCAATGGCCCTGATTTATGGAAAAGAAATGCAAAAGCTGAAACATTTAGTTATATGGACTGTCGGACAGCAACGCACCCAAAAAAACAAAACAACAATAAATCAGTAAAAAGGCTGCAGGTGTAATGCAGGTAATCAATGTGTTGCCAGATTTTGCAAGGAAAACAAGCGGCTAGGTATATGAAAACAAGCCCCACAGAAGCAACTAATTCCACTTACTGTACTGTAATAGTATCAAGGGGTAAACAGGAACCCCCCCCTCCCCCCCCATACCTGACCACACCCACGGTGGGCGTGGTCAGGGATAAGGTGAATACACTCTCATAAATGGAACCAAATGGACCGTTAGGGGTCCATTTGGTTCCATGTATGTATACACTCTCTGAGTTGCAGACCTTTTAAGGGTCCATTTGGTTTCTTTGAGAACTACTGGCCTATACTAGAACATAAATAAACAAACAGAACATCTTAACATCTTATTAACCACATGACTGTATCCTGTATTTTTAACCTTCTGATCGTTATTTATAAGCAATGACCTACATCATAATGTACAGTGTGTATAATAGTGTGTATACTGCATGATGTGACCAATGTGAGCTTGTAGATTGGCTATTTTCAAAACATTTAGGAATAGTTTTGGATCATTTTAACAACAAATCTTGTCCCTGCCACAAAATATGTTCAGTATAAATTATGTTGGGGTCGTTGACATGAAACCACTGTTATATTAGACTCCATACTAAATATATCTGACCCTTGACCCCTCTGTGTACCAGGATGACCAAACCAGCTAGTTCCACCCAGTAATCAACCACAACCAATCACCACTCACACACCAGCTGGTAACCAATCAGCACCACTGAATCCCTCATACCAATGTGGGGGAGGAGACATTCACAGGACAAAACAACACACAGGTAAATACACATATGACCATATAGGGTCATAACAACACTAATCTCTCAAGAACAGATTCTGCTCTGCGTTTGAATCTGTCAATAGCCGTGTTGACAACCCGTACGCATTGATTTCAAGTGGGCGTGCCTTCAGATCAGGAAGCAGGCCGCGCTTTACCCAATCAAATGTAGTGGGCGGGATTCACGTGTCCGTCGATCCTTCCCCACTCGAAACAAACCGAAACTAATTTAACAATAGCGTCCGTGGAGCAGACAAAACCACGGAAAGATATTCACATTTTAACTTGCTCTTTCATCATAGAAACAAGTGGGCTTATAACCAAAACCATCCATGTTTTCTGGGAGATGTGGTGTTAGTGTTCCGTGTAGAAATATTGTTAGTGGGAATGAAAACATAGTCGCACCACCGGAAGTGATGCGCTGAAGGCAGACCAAAACCCCGGTTTCCTTGCGCACGGGTGCTACGTCAACTTCCTGGGCATTCCTCCGACAGCGCAGTGCTCCGACATTAAACAGTAAACCCGAACCAAACCCGCACCCTAACCCTAACCGCACGCGGATGCCACATAGTCGGAGAAAAGGTCTGTCGGATTAACGCATGCCTCCCCAACTTCCTCCCAGAGCCAACTGAGATAGTCAAAAACAGCAGAGGGCCCTTTTTTTCTTTTTCATTTTGCGCTGGGTTCCCAGATTGTAACAACACTAACAATAATAAAAAATAAATGTTAAAATAATTAATCTTTTGATAATAAAAAAATAAGAATTAAATAACATAACCCTAACCTAACACTTCAACTTGAGGTCGCCCACATAGTGCTAATCCGGCCCTGACAACAAGTCAAAAGTTAAACATACAGCTTCCATGGCGACCATGATGATGAAAATATGCTCTACATACATATCTGTAACAGTGAGAATAATCACCACCTGTCCTCTGTACAGACCACCTTCACAACACATAGACCACCTGTCCTCTGTACAGACCACCTTCACAACACATACACCACCTGTCCTCTGTACAGACCACCTTCACAACACATAGACCACCTGTCCTCTGTACAGACCACCTTCACAACACATAGACCACCTGTCCTCTGTACAGACCACCTTCACAACACATAATCACCAATAACAGCCTGACATTTTGACATTATGGCAGCCGAAAATGTAAAGCAAAAACATTTCACTTCACGTGTGACACACACACACACACACACACACACACACACACACACACACACACACACACACACACACACACACACACACACACACACACACACACACACACACACACAGTAAAGCATCCAACGGTACTCATGGTTGTCTTAGCTTTGTGCCTCAGTGTGTTTCACATCCACATCAACCAACAAGTGTCATTAAAACAGAGTCTTACCTGAGCTCCACAGCAGGAGGAAAAATATCCCTGTTTTATCCATGTCTGGATTCACTCACACTGGATTCTCAACTGGAACTTCACTGATCAATACTTGATGTCCTGAACTTCACTGATCAACACTTGATGTCCTGAACAGCACTGATCAACACTTGATGTCCTGAACAGCACTGATCAACACTTGATGTCCTGAACAGCACTGATCAACACTTGATGTCCTGAACAGCACTGATCAACACTTGATGTCCTGAACAGCACTGATCAACACTTGATGTCCTGAACAGCACTGATCGACGATCGCTGTCGTCTGTGTCTTTATGTGAGACACGTCAGCTCTCCTTATCTGATCATCACGTGGTTTCTCTGGAAAGTGGCAGCGCTCTTGATGACAGGAAGCTCAACCACAACCTGCCCTACATACGACAGAGGCGCACATATGCATCAAAATGGAGGACCACTGAACTCTGCGGGTGACAACATGGAAGACCACTGAACTCTGCAGGCGACACAATGGAGGACCACTGAACTCTGCTGGTTACAAAATGGAGGACCACTGAACTCTGCAGGTTACAAAATGGAGGACCACTGAACTCTGCAGGTTACAAAATGGAGGACCACTGAACTCTGCAGGTTACAAAATGGAGGACCACTGAACTCTGCAGGCAACACAATGGAGGACCACTGAACTCTGCAGGTGACAACATGGAGGATGTGTTGGATGGACTTGTATCACACCATTTGACTGCTTCTGACCAAACATGTCCTTGATGAGTACATCATGTTCCAAATATAAATGAATAATACATAAATAAATATGCAAGAGGCTGTAGGAAAAGGAATATGTATCGTTCAGGTATTAGATCATTTGTATCAATGAAAGAGAACATATAAATACATAGAATATTAAGTGAGTTTGGTAGAATATATAATAACATAATATCATAACATAATAATTACATATTTATTTATTACTTTATTTACTTACTCACATACTCACTTACTTACTTACGTACTTACTTACTTACTTTACTTACTTACTTACTTACTTACTTACTTACTTACTTACTTACTTACTTACTTCTGACACAGTTGTCTAGCAGCCTTGCAGCCTTGCATCATGGCATCATGGCATTATGGCATCAAGTTTTCAAAGTCAGAGCCTACTTTAGAATATGGATGTTCATAACATGTATCATTGTATTGATACATGTTGATTTCTACACACTATAGCCTCATTTTAACATAAAAATATAGCTGCAAGCAGCGATAATATGGGGCCAGGAGAGAGAAAGAGAAATGATAATTCCTTTAACAGGTCAGTTCATGAAAGTCCTTGCGGTCTTGTTTCCAATGAGTGCCTGTGAGCAATTAGGGGTTAAGAGTCTTGCTCAGGGACAAATTTCATTTCATCGACACATTTGCTGACCTGGCCTGGAATCGTACCTGGGGCAACCAGAATCTCTGGCTCCCTAGGCGGGCTCACTAACCACTCAGCTATGGCCACCCCTCAGAGAGAGAGAGAGAGAGAGAGAGAGAGAGAGAGAGAGAGAGAGAGAGAGAGAGAGAGAGAGAGAGAGAGAGAGAGAGAGAGAGAGAGAGAGAGAGAGAGAGAGAGAGAGAGAGAGAGAGAGAGAGAGAGAGAGAGAGAGAGAGAGAGAGAGAGAGAGAGAGAGAGAGAGAGAGAGAGAGAGAGAGAGAGAGATAGATAGATAGATAGATAGATAGATAGATAGATAGATAGAAGAGACATAGAGAGAGACAAATGGAATAGATTGAAGAGACAGATAGATAGATAGAAGAGACATAGAGAGAGACAAATGGAATAGATTGAAGAGAGACATGGAAACGGAATAGATTGAAGAGAAAGACATGGAATAGATTGAAGAGAGAGAGAGAGCGCCATGGAAACGGAATAGATTGAGTCATGTTTTTTGCATTTCAACTTAAATGAGTCTGCATCAAGTGAGGCTTGAACCGGCAACCTTACGGTCATGAAGCACTCTTAGGTAGCTGCAACACTACCTATAGTGCTATATCTTTGTCAAGGCTGATATCGTCTGTTGAGGATCACAAGCTCTTGCCTTCTGTCATGACCCAAGCCCCTGTTTCACTAACACTAAGATCACTCGTTCACAAACCATTTACCAATGAAGAAATTGTACATCTCCTCAGAACCAAAATTAGTGAAAGTAGCCGATCTACAAGCTCACAAACCATTAAAAGTTGTCAGATTGTACATTGGCTATTTTCACAATGAAGTATGTTATACATTGAAAAAAGATACTCTCATTGCTATCTGAAAAGTTGTGAGATTGTAGATCAGCTGTATGTAAAAAACACTCAATTAAGTATTTCATGTTATCTTTAACAATTGCAGATGTATTCATTGATAGTCATGTTGTGTGAAATGCAACTTAGATGAAGTCTGCACCAAGTGAGGCTTGAACTGGTGACCTTCAGGTTGTGGGGCACACATTTAAGCGAGAAGCCACCAACAGACAAGAACCTGTGAAAAAGGAGATCACACAGATCATACAGTTTCACGCAAATAGCTGAAAAATCCTGGGTTTAAGTGTTTTTCAAACTGCTCAAGATTGCGGACAATCTAAGGGCGGTGCTTACTGGTCAACGTGATAGATGTGTTCCTCATTAGTCAAGGCACATGTGTAAGCAGGTCTAATGGCTGTCGGCCAAACGAGGCATGACTTTTGCCTGTTTAAAGTTTCAATTTTCAAAAAATTGCTATAGCGCCCCCGTTTGACCAATTGGAGTAAGATTGGTTTCAGTGATATTTGGAATGGCCCTTTACATTTCTGCAAAGTTTCAAAGAATGGTAAGTCTGCATGTATGTGTTAGGAGCAGATGAATAATTGTCATAAAACTGCAATATTCATTGGCTCATTAAAGCTTCATTTTTTCACTTATGGAAGATATTTTGCAAACGTTTTTTGGTGCAGATTACTCAAAAATCCCAGGAGGAGATAGGTTTTAACTGTTTTTCATATAATTCAAAATGGTGGGAGATCTAAAGGTCAGAGGTCAAAAGTGAGAGTGTGAAAGTTGTTCAGCATGAGGAGACGCATGTGTGCATCGAAGTTTCATGGCTGTAGGTGAAACAGGGCATGAGTTGTACCTGTTCAAAGTTGTCATTTTCAACTGAGTGCTATAGCGCCACCTTTTGACGAAAGATTGTGAGATTTATTTTTTGATCGTTCAGACCATCTATCATATGGCCGAGTTTCATAAAAAGCGACTGCACGGTTCAGCCAGAACTGCCAAAAGTGGCAGAAGAAGAAGAAGAAGAAGAAGAAGAAATGGAATAATGCGAATAACAATATGGGTCCATGCTGGAAGCCTGGCCCCATAAAAAGAACAAATCTATTTTATCTTCAGGTTATTGTTATTTACCTGTAGGCCTAGAGATAGTGGGTCTTCTTTTAGGCTGAAGTTGCTATACCCGCTAATTAGGGATTTAGCATGGCATAAGGGGCTTTCCCGTGCAAAGGTTGCTATCTTCCAACACCAGCCTTATCCCTAAAACACCTGCTCTACCCGTTACATTATGCATACAGTAGGTGTGGTTTGGGCGTTACATTAATAAAACCAATCACCGTGCCAGATGCCATTGCCTTTATGATCAGGCTGTGTAAGCCATTACCCCCAGTGCAATCTTATGCTCTCTCCCACTCTGCCCATGGAATAGCGAAGAGCAGTCTGACTTTGCCTTGGACTAAAATTGTATATTATTATATTATATATTATACACAGAATCATCACTCACACATTGCTGCTTATAGAGAACTTTAAATTACAGCATTCGCTTGTGTTCTGGATTAATTCAACTGAATGGTCTGGTGTGGTTATAGCAAACGCAGATCAAACAACATTTTACTTGTCTTTGATAACTTAGCTGGCAACTGCTGATAAAAACAGTTTATTGACATAAGGAATTAACAGTCATACTTTTGTGCATTACAGTAAAATTGTAATGACAATCACATTCACAATCACTTAATTCAGACGTGTTGCACTGAACTCTGCAGCTGCAAACCATATTTGATCGACATAATTATCACCCATATGTTACTGATTATAGAGAATGTTATATTATTGTAATCCGTGCTTTATTTCCTGCACAATGGATTAATAATGTTGCGCTGAAAACTCTTTAGCCGCACTGAGTCGCTTGGACACTATAGCCGACGTTTGGCATAGCGGGTTTTTTTAGAATCTGCTATGCGCTTGCCCAAATGTGTGTGGACAAGATAGCAATTATTGGGATAGTGCAACAACACGCCCACGGCCACACCTCCAGGCACAAATTATGGAGTCGGCATAATGTATACACGAATCCACGGAGCGCTGCCCTGTAGGTGGCGCCGCCATTGCTGCGGTGTCAGACTCGATCAGCTGCTGCTGCGCGGTGTCAGTCAGCTGCTGTCGCTGACTGCTCACGTTACTCTTTTACCTGCTTTTTACTAACTTTTACTAACACTAACTTTACAAAGATGTACAGAAAATCGGGATGAACCTGTGTAGTTTATGGCTGCTCCAACAGCCAAGCAGGTAAAGAGTAACGTGAACAGACGGACAGAACCGCAGCAGCAGCTGACTGAGTTTGACACCGCAGCAATGGCGGCGCCACATACAAGGCAGCGCTCCGTGGATTCGTGTATAGCGGGTAGTGTGGCCGTAAGATACTGTTTGGGGTCAGCGCCCGCTGCCTTGTGCGTAATTAACGGGTAGCGGGAAGTTTCAAGGGATAGTGCAGGACGGAAGATACGGCCCATCGTTTACATGTCTCTGTCTGACAGATACTGTATGAACCTGACACATATTAAAATGTTAAAATAAATGAAATAATACTGTCCCCTCACGCATTACAAGGATAACATCAGTCACCAGAAACATGGTGCCTTGCTCAAGCACCAGGAGGGAGCCTGGGGATTGAACCTTCTGATAAGCGTACCTCATGTACCACTATGACAGCGTGTACAGCCAATTAGAGTCACTGTACCACTACCCCCCCCCCCCCCACCCACCTCCCCCTATGTGCTGACAGTGTAAAGTCAGTGTGTTGAAACTAACCTCGTGTCTCATTTCCTGTCTAACGTGCAGACTGCAGTTACACCTAAACCACAGGAAGCAGCTTCTCTGCTGCTCCCACCACACTCCTACCTTTAGTCATGTTAACGTTACTTTAAATAACAAGACTACAACCTTTAGTCATGTTAAAGTTACTTTTAAATACAAGACTAAAACCTTTAGTTATGTTAAAGTTACTTTTAATAACAAGACTAAAACCTTTAGTTATGTTAAAGTTACTTTTAATAAGTTTGAACAAGCCTAAAAAAAAAGTGAAAATAGCAGAGCTACAAGCTCACAAAGTGTTGCATTGCGACACTTTATGAGCTTGTAGATCAGCTATTTTGGACACATCTTCAAAATTAATGGAATTTCTTTGATTGAATGAAATTAGTTTATTTTATTCTATAAAGAATTGTGAATTTTGGGGGGACATTTCTGAAAACATTGAACATTTTGAATAATAAAAACGGAAATGAAAACTAAAGGGACATTTACTCACAACCCATAGACCCCTTAACAGACGACGTCACACTGATAAGAACCAGTATGCGTGCAACCAGTATGCGCTAAATGAAACCCATTCTATCAGGTCTCGCCAGGACGTGCCACACTAGCCAACACACAAGAGGGGGTTGGGGTGTGCTGAAACTATCGCACCCCAAAACAACAGGTTGGAAATTGATTGCGTGAAACAATCACCTGCGCATCCAGTCTCAATGTTAGTAAAAAATTAATTGGTCTATAAAAATTGGTCCGTGAACCAAAAACGGGTCCCGACCCACAGTTTGGGAAACGGCAGGTTCAGTCAGTTGTTGTAGTGGAAACTCATCAGGATTCCACTGTAGTCTCACGTATAGTCACACAATATTACACTACTTTACTTTGACATGTATTTTCCCTGGTATATGATAGTGGCAACTGAATTCATACTGTATTACTGTTTACAGTGTGGCTGTGCAGAGGCTAGCTGTCCATAAGAGGGTCTGTCTGTGTGTCTGTCTGGGTATGTATTGTATTCATCCCAGGGGGGACATTAAGGTGTTACAGCAGCTCTCATAAACAGACAAGAGAACACACTAGAAAATAACATTTCATTTCATTAATGTAATGAAATGAAATTAATGTAATGCCAATACTTTGATGACCGGCAGCGGTTCCGGTAAGGGACACAAAGAGTCTCCTTTGTGTCTCTAACCGGAACCGCTGCCTACCGGTCCGCTGGTCAAATTATTGTCTTAGGAATAAAACAAAAACAAAACAAATATCCATGAATTGAAGTCTCCATGGGGTGACTAATCAATAGGAAAAAAAAGTCATTTTGGGGGTGAACTATCCCTTTAACTTAAGAAACAAACACATGGATAACAGAACAAAAGAAAGGTCACCCACCCCCACAATAGAGCCCTTAAGGGACGACGTCACACTGGTTGCAAGCGTCATACTGGTTGCAAATGATGATATACAAGCTCATAATGCGGCACCGAGTGCCGCGCTATGAGCTTGTAGATCTGCATTTATTTTTTAAATCGTGAAAGTTTGTGCAAATCTTTTGAATATATATTTTTCTAAAGCGATTGCTTCTGTGGATTCTATTAATTCAATGCTTTTTAATTCACTTTGAGCACAGAGCACTTAAAGGCATAGTAGGGAAGTTCAGAACTAAACAAACACCGCCACTCCAGCAGTTCTTTTCCCCGACCACCAGGGGGTGACGTAGGAGGGAGTTCCATAGAGCAAGGGTACATTTCAAGGAACCGTGCCCCAAACAGGTTGCTTTATTGGGATACAATATGCGGAAATGCCTGCCCTGCTGGTTCTCTGAATTTTTATTTTTAAATAGGCTCTTTCATGATAAATTGACCACATATATGAAGTTAAACAACTACATTCTATCCACACGCTATCTTAAAAGTAAATTCGGTGCCTCAAAAACGAAGTTTGAGAGCGTTTTAAAACCGAAAGTAAAACGTTCATACGGACACGGACGCGCACGGACGCGCACATGCGTGCGTTAATTTACGTACCGGACATAAACATAGAACACATAAACATTAGGGAAAATACGGATTTCAGAAGGAGGACTGTGTTTCAGTGCATTAAAACACCCCAGCATCATTATATAGTGGCTGATAGAGGGGAAAAAATGCAAAATATATATATATATATATATTTTAAATTTAGGCTTAATGTTCCCTACAATACCTTTAATGAGCATGTAAAATAAAGAAAAGTATTTTTCTTGAAGTCTCTAAGGAGTTTTCCTTAAATGTTTTTTGCAGTGAGCGAGTGTCGTTTTGCCAGTTTCCTCTCTATATGTGTGGACCAGCAGATGGTGATGTACTCCACATCATGGTTTCCCAGGCGACACTATACTAGTGGCTTGTCTGTTTTCGCTCTACATTAAATATCATCGCTGAAAATAGCCCATTTACAAACTTACGTTTCACGTTGCGATGCGTTATAAGCTTGTAGATCGGTTATAACGTGTGAAGGTTTTCCCCAGAATACGGGTGCTGGGGTTTTAAGTGGTTAAAGGAGCACTTAACCCATTTTCAACCTATCTTCATTATAATTGGTACTCACTAATGCTCATGGTACAATTATTACGTTTTCAAATAATTATAGTGGAGTAAAAAGTACGATATTGCCCCTGAGATGTAGTGGAGTAGAAGTAAAAGTATTGACAATTGGAAATACTCCAGTAAAGTAAAAAAAAAGAAATACTGAATATAACACCTGTTGTTCTGGTTCATAAACTAGTAGCATATACAGGTTTTCCATGTCTGCTGTTCTGTTTCTATATGATTCACGTACACTTCAGTTGGAATAATATTTCTGTACCTGTTTTTCTAGACACCCTCAATGTTTTTGGCTGGGTTTGATTGATTGATAGATTGATTATGTGTAGTGAGTAGGATTTTCCGTAACAGGACTCAGATTTGTCAACATCTGGGTGTGTGTAATGTTTTCAAATAGTGCAATGTTGAATATTACATCATGGTAGAGTACGATGCATATGTCTTTTTGGTTAGCTAGCTTGTCATGTAAAGCACTGGAGCATGTTCATGCCAAATTAATATGTATTTGGCTACAGACCCCTATTTGAAAGGGCCAGGGGGCCCCCATAAGAGGAGGACAAACACATGCTCTGTGTGTGTTTTTGACAGTTTGATTATATAAACTATCAACATAATGTAGTCATGCAATAGAACATGTAAGTTGCTCAATCTTTCTTATTTTCACATTTAGAAAGATGTTTTCACGTCGGGTGGGAGCACAGCGTTAGAAGCACTTGAAACACTCAAGATTAGGATGACTTCACCTATTATCAACCTATCTTTATATAATTGGTCCTCACTACTGCTCATTATAATATGGTGCCATTATGGTGTCTGAGGGTATAATGCTGTGGACAGTTCAGAAACCTGCCCACCAGTGACATCATCGACGGGGAAGAGAAATGGCATGCTTTCTATTCGTGTTAATACAAATCTAATCGGCCTAACGATGATGTCACTGGTAGGCGGATTTCTGTGTGTCCACAAGTGTCCACAGCCCTCCTATGAGACACAGACTGAGTAGAAACAAATTGTAGCATGTTGTCATGAACATTAGTGAGGACCAATTATATGAAGATAGGTTGAAAATGGGTGAGGTCGTCCTTTAAACCCTATATACTGACTTGGGTCCCCTAGGGCATTGGTTCTCAAAGTAGGGTCTGGGTACCCCCAGGGGTCCTTGAGGGAGTTCCAGGGGGTCCCCAGCTAAATGATAGATTAGGAACCAAATGGGTCTGTAACTCTGAGAGGGTACAAATGGAACCAAATGGACCCGTCCGAGTTAAAATAACATTGATTTTACAATATAAATTGGGGTCCCAGAGATAGAAAGGCCATTAAATGGGTGTCCATAGCCTAATGCATGTCAAACCTTGTCCTTGAAATGAAAATGGTTGAGAAGCACTGCTAGAGCCGTACAATATCTTCTCTTATGGGGGTCCCTGGCATAACTTTTCAAATGGGGGTCCGCGGGCTAATAAGTGCCAATTTGGGGGTCCTTGGCATGAAAAACCACTGCCCCCCCCCCTCCCCACCCAAATATATCATATTTGAACTGGGGACCCTCCACCCTGACAAGCACTTGGAATTGTAGTCATTACATTTAGTTTGACTCTGTTCCACAGGTACATATTGTGAAAATAGCCGATCTACAAGCTCACAACGCCTCGTGGTGCGAGGCCTTGTGAGCTATTTTCATAATCTTTGCCTACACAATATTTGGCAATTTGGCCAATTTGGTCTCAAAAAGGTCTTAAAAGTCATTAAATTGAAATGTGCAGATACCCTGTATACTGTACACGTATACTGTATGTTGGTTCGTTTACTGTTGAGTGAGAAATCTAATTATCTGGGGACCCCCCAAAATCATACGGTGACATGACCCACAGTTTGGGAACCACTGACCTAAGGCTCTATTGAGCCGCTCCACACCGAATCTGTTCGCAGGAAAATAGCAGATCTACAAGCTCACAATGCAACATGTTGTGAGCCAGTAGAGACTGATATTCTCGTTGAATGTTTGCCCCAGAATAAGAGCTAAAATGAGGACAGCACCGACATTACAGGAAAAGTGTAGCAAGAAAAGTGTCAAGCACATCACGTTTGTTAAAGGTCATTATGAATGAAGTTCCATAATGACAGAGGGGTGTGTCCTGTTGACCCAGTGATTCATGATGATTGGATAATAGAAGTGTTGGAATGTGTGATGACTTTGAGTCATTCATCTGCACATTTCAAACCTTAACCTTTTGACCCTTTGGCTGTTGCAGTGGTGAACGTCTGACCTTAGACAGACAGACAGACAGACAGACAGACAGTGCTCAACACGGGCCGATAGGTCAATGTCTATTGAGAAATAGTTATTGCACCGTAATACAAGGAAAATAAAAATGAATATGATTTTCGGTCTGTCTTTCAGCAGTGGGGCAAGGACAGACAGACAGACAGACAGCAGTGGGGCAAGGGGCTCAACTGGGTGGGCAGCCGCCCGCGTTGCCCGGAGCTGCTTCTAGTGGAATTTAATTTGTCTCTGCTTATGCTCCTCATGTCAACAGTGTGTGGTTCGGCTGGTTGTGAGAGGGGGGGGGGGCAATTTACTGCTCAGTGATCCAATCATGTGTAGAGCCTGTGTACTGTATCCGGTAATTTGAGCACACACAATAGGCGCGCACAAAGGCCGTTTCCGTATCCGTTCTGAACCGGATTTGCAACCTGTGAACTGATCCTGATAGCATTGTTGCGCACCACAGACAACATTGTCTGTGACGTCGCCGCGGCTTGCGAGTGAACAGAACCTCTCCGTGGAGTAAATAAACACCATATAAACATTTGCATTCCTATGAGGGTGGATTCACTGCAAGTGAATGGACTTGGTGGCGATTGGCGTGACGGACGATGAGCCAATGGCTCACGGCAGTGGCAGCCCACGTATCTACTGTTCTGGGGGGGGGGTTGCTTTCGTTCCATTATGTTCGAAATGTTAGACAACACTTCAAGCCATCTCAGACGGAACACTAAAGTGCCACGTGGGAAACACTGCCGTAGACATAGCAATGGTTCAACATTGTTTTCTCACTCAACAGTAAACAAACCAACATACAGTATGCAGGGTATCTGCACATTTCTAAATCAACGTTAAGACCTTTATAATACCCAAAAGATTTTTTTTTAAATAAACTACTAATAAGACCATTACTAAGTCAAAAGTAATCAACAAACTATACTATAAAAACATTCAAACGTTGGACAAATTGTCAAATATTACCAAAGAAAGAGGCAACATTTTTGAAAATAGCCAATCTACAATCTCACAACACACACACACACACGCACACGCACACGCACACGCACACACACACACACACACACACACACACACACACACACACACACACACACACACACACACACGTATGTGCTATGTACTGTATTCGTCATTTTGGTTTACTGTGTAATTTGCATGTCATAAAATATATGTCATGTCTCAGTATGTGCGTCTCATCACTGTTGCACAATACTCAAGATCACAGTCTGGGGTGAAAATTGTAAATACTGAAGGAAGTAAAAAATACCTCAAAATTGTACTTAAGTACAGTACTTGAGGACATTTACTTAGTTACTTTACAGCACTGGTGGATAGACCATCAACACTTTGTTATTTTTAACTTTGTTGTTTTTTATGCAGTAACTTTGGACGCACGCACACACGCACACACACACACACACACACACACACACACACACACACACACACACACACACACACACACACACACACACACACACACACACACACACACACACACACACACACACACACACACACACATTTGTATTAGGCTACTATACTTGTGAGGACATCAACACTTTAGGACAGCCATGTTATGAATGACGTTTAAAAAAATGTATTGCCATTTTTAGCCTAAAGCCGAAAAACAGCAGATCTACAAGCTCACAACGCGTCGCGCTGCGACGCGTTGTGAGCTTATAGATCAGCTATTTTTCGGTGCGTGACACTGGCGCGCAACTAAGTATACAGAATACCAGTCATTTCGCCCATTCCGCAGTTCGCCCAAAAAGTCGGACATTTCGCCCAGACATTTCGCCCATTTTCGCGGACATTTCGCCCAGACATTTCGCCCATAGATAGTGAAGCTAGCTGGCCGTTTGTGTGCGAGAATGAGAGTCTCTCTCTCTGTGTGTGTGTGTGTGTGTGTGTGTGTGTGTGTGTGTGTGTGTGTGTGTGTGTGAGTGAGAGAGAGACGCAGTCAGTGGGGCAAATGCAGTCCCCACGAAAAATATTTACGATTCTGTCCCTATCGGTACATAACTCGGACGGCGCGTAGTCGACTAGCAGGACCATCGGCTGGTCGTTGCGGGCACTCGCGCCTGGAGGCGCTCGGGCGCAACTCCTCAGCCTCAAGGTCTGCTGAGTCGGCGCGCCTCCGTCATGGTCCAAAACTATACTTTATCGGCGAAAAAAAGTAGTCCGCGGATGACTGAAAATTAAATTCCCCTCTTAAATAAAGCCATTTATAATGAATCTCGCACAACTGATTGATTATATATTTATAATGAATGTCGGGCGAAATGTCTGGGAGAAATGTCTGGGGGTGGGCGAAATGTCTGGGAAAAACGTCTGGGGTGGGCGAAATGTCTGGGCGAAATGTCTGGGTGTGGGCGAAATGTCCGCTCAAAAACACGGCGAAATGGATTTAGGGCGAAATGTCTGGTTACCAGTATGAATCATGTTTAACTCTAATTCCAATCCCTAAACCTAACCTCTAAATGTCTAATCCTAACTTGAATGTTTTTCTATTTGTAAATGTACAAGAGGGGGTTGGGGTGTGCTGAAACCAGCAGCACCCCAAAACAACAGGTTGAGAATTGATTGCGTGAAACAATCACCTGTGCGCAGGGCCGGAGTGGGACTCCAAATCTGGCCGGGAGATACACGGCCACCCAGGCCACCCTGCGCGCGCAAAGCGCGCGCCGATTTTTTTGGGGGGCCCTATTTTTGGGGGGCCTTACAAAAGGGGGGCCTTTTTGGGGGTTAAAGGTAGGGGGGAGGCCCGCAGCTGCACTGAGCTGCAAGCAACACTGACTGCATTGAATTGAAATTGACTGTGGTTGGCCTGGCCTGAGCTTAGGAGAGATTTTTTTTTGCTGCATCACTTAAGCGCCGCGCTGGCTGTGGATGGCTGGCCTGACCTGTTATTTTTTTTTTATGCAAAAAAAAAAAAAAATTCCCGGTGGCCACTAGAGGGCAGGCCACCGGGAATAGTCCCGGTCCTCCCGACGGCCAATCCGGGCCTGCCTGTGCGTCCAGTCTCAATGTTGGTAAACAAATAATTGGTCTATTTAACAACACACGTTTTAACAACATCATTTATAATGCATTATAATCATTGCTATAATGCAAGTTATAGACATGGGCTTCATAGGAACATGTTGCCAAAAGTTGCTGTATAACTTTAATGTTAGGATTATGTCATCATCCCCTTACATGGAGGTTAGTCACTGATGCAAATAGTTTCGCTGTGACGTCAGTATGATAGTGGGAGTGTCACACATTCCACACGGTCCCACGTGACCACACTCACACACACGCACACGCACACGCACGCACGCACGCACGCGCACACACACACACACACACACACACACACACACACACACACACACACACACACACACACACAGTAGCAGCACGAGAAGAAGAGGAAACAGGTGTGAGGAGGAGGAGGAGGAGAGATACACACGAACACAACAGCCCTCGGGGAGGAGGAGCTGGTGGAACATAGCAGCCCCCGCCCCCCCCCCTGATCTACAAGCCCACAACGTGTACGCTCCCGGCGACACCCTCGTACGGCTAAGTATAAACCTGCCTGTGTGTATATACTGTACTGTAGGGCTGGGAAACAGATCGAAGAGACATTGTACACACAGACATAACGTTAGAGTCCTGTCTCCTCAACTAGCTGCGTTGAAACTCTGTTGTTTTGTATCGCGAGACTGTTTATGATCTATAATATATCTAAGGATGAACGGAGGGAGTGTGTGTCTGATGGAAGAGCCAGGGAGTGACAGCAGATCCACGGTGAGTTCATTCATTTTATTTCATTTTATTTTTTAGGGCTTAGAGATTTGTTTCCTGGACATTTAATCAGTGATGGGAAAAGTACTCAAATGTTTTACTTAAGTAAAAGTATCAATACTGCAGTAGGCCTATAGAAATACGAGCTCCGAGATAAGGTCCTATGCCGAGGTCTCCCAGAATCGTTGGAACGGCCGCAGAGGGTCCGCTGTTTACCCTTTTGTATACATCTTATCCAAAAACTAATGGTAGATTCCATAGCGTACAGATGTTTAAGGTTTGGTTGGGCACAAAATATTTTAGGTCAGGGACGAAACTACCCGTTTAAATGGGTTATTTAGTCAGCCTGTGGCCATGTTTACCATTGTAGCCGAACCGGGAGCAGTACTGGCAGCGGACGTAGGGGTGTTTTCCGGGTTGAATGGGAAACATGGCCACAGGCTGACTAAATAAGACATTTAAACGGATAGTTTCGTCCCTGACCTAAAATATTGTGTGCCCAACCAAACCTCAAACATCTGTACGCTCTGGAATCTACCATTAGTTTTTGTATAGGATGTTGACAAAAGGGTAAACAGCGGAGCCTTTGCGGCCGTTCTACCGATTCTGGGAGACCTCGGCATAGGACCTCATCTCGGAGCTATATAGCGGAGTGAGAGGTACATGGGGCTATTGTTACAAAGTCCTGAATTGAAAATGTACTTGAGTAAAAGTACAAAAGTACTGGTGTCAAAATGTACTTAAAGTACCAAAAGTTCATTATGCAGAAGGTCCCATTTCAAAAGTTTTCAAATGTATAAAATGTGTAACAATTGTTTGAAAATAATAGCAGATCTACAAGCTCATATTATGCCTCACATCGGATGTGAGCTTGTAGATCGGCTATTTTCAAATGGGCGAAATGCATATAGGGTTGAAGTGGTTAATGTATGTTTTGTAATAATAATCAAAATATACAAAGAAACTAGTTACTAAAGTTTTCAAATAGTTTTAGTGGAGTAAAAGTATAATATTCTCCCCTGAGATGTAGTGGAGTAGAAGTAAAAGTACTGAAAATGGGAAATACTCCAGTAAAGTAAAAAAAAAACTATTCCTCAAAATTGTACTTAAGTAGGCTACAGTACTTGAGTAAATGTATAGTTACTTTACAACACTGCATTTAAACTATATAGATGTGTTCGTTGTTGGACATCCACCTTGACATGAAGTTTTGCTCATAGATATTTGCAGTGTTTTTACTTTGTATAAACCAGTGGTTCTCAAACCTTTTCATGTCAAGGACCCCCACATTGATGTGTATTTGGCCGTGGACCCCCATCTGAACATGTTTTGTGCCAGGAACACCCAGAAGAGAAGATTTATGTAAAAAAGAAAAAAACAATATTTTTTATATTTTTGAAAAATATTGAAAAATTTCCAAACCTTTTCAATATTTTTCAAAAACATTGCTAAAATAGCAGAGGCCAGTTGCACCACCTCACACTAAGTGCTCACACTCACGCTATGAGCTTGTAGATCTGCTATTTTTGGAAAAATTGTGAAAATGTGTGAAAATCTTTAAATATATTTATTTAAAAATATATATATTTAAAGATTTGCAAACATTTTCACATTTAAAAAAAAATAGCAGATATACAAGCTCATAGCACGGCACTCGGTGCCGGGCTATGAGCTTGTATATTTGCTATTTTCGAATAGCCAAAGAAATCTAAAAATGAAAGAGATACTTTCCCGGCTAAATGGGTTAAATAGCTTTTTTAAAAGCCAAATGGCTTTTAAAAAAGCTATTTAACTATTAAGCTATAACTAGGCTAAGTTTGAACTTAGTGTGAGGTGGTGCAACTGGCCCCTGAGGTACAATGTTAGAATAGCAGATGTACAAGCTCACAGCGTGCCACGAAGTGACGCTCTGTGAGCTTGTACATCTGCTATTTTTGAATAGCCAACGTTCAAATGGATAAAGTGGTTAAAATGATGGTGATGCTAGTTAGTTACTTTTGCTGGTATCCCCCCGAAGGACCTCTGGGGGTCCCCGGACCCCACTTTGAGAACCAATGGTGTAAACATTTGAACCAAATAGTCCATGAGCCAGAGCCCCAAAATTGAGCGATGATTATCTAAACTAAAGAGTGGGCAAAACCATACCTATATTAAATTGTTTATAGGGTCAATATAAGTAAATAAATGTATGATAACCTTTCCACAGGAGCAGCTTTTTCATGGTTATCACACATTTTGTTATTTTCCCCATACGTACATGACAGGTGAAAAAATGACAACATTTAAAAAAGAGTTATCATAATGAAACTTCCCCAGTTGATTACTTACATGAAGACAATGATTTATCGTATTACAAGTTTTCTGAAATTGTATATTTAAATAAGCAAATTAGGCATATAAATCATTGTCTTCATGTTAGTAATCAACTGGGTAAGTTTCAGTATAAC
Organism: Gymnoscopelus microlampas; assembly: GCF_963454915.1. NCBI lineage: Eukaryota > Metazoa > Chordata > Actinopteri > Myctophiformes > Myctophidae > Gymnoscopelus > Gymnoscopelus microlampas. Next base: position 58,972,201 of record NC_139939.1, read on the forward strand.
TATTTTTTTATTTTTTTTCACCTGTCATGTACGTATGGGGAAAATAACAAAATGTGTGATAAATATGAAAAAGCTGCTCCTGTGGAAAAGTTATCATATATTTATTTACTTATATTGACCCTATAAACAATTTAATATAGGTATGGTTTTGCCCACTCTTTCAATAATGAAATCTTGTCTGGCTCATGGACTAAAAGTAACGGACACGTCAATTCAAAATGTACTTGATTAAAAGTACAAAAGTATTGGTATCAAAATGTACTTAAAGTATACCAAAAGTAAAAGTAGCCTATTCTATGCAGAATGTCATACAAATGTATACAAATCATTTGAAAATAGCAGATCTACAAGCTCACAATGAGTCGCATCGCAACACATTGTGAGCTTGTAGATCGGCTATTTTCAAATGGCCGAAATGTATATAGGGCTGAAGTGGTTTCTGTATGTTTTGTAATAATCATAAAAATGTACACAGTAACTAAAAAAGAATAAAGAATAGAGATAGAAAGAAGAAGAATAGAGGGAGAAAGGGAGAACAAGGAAACAGGTCACATTATTCCAATATTCCTCCATTGAGAGATGTCATCTTGTGGTTTAAAATACGTTATGGAACAGTGTCAAGTACAGGTTATACATTTACTGTTCTGTATGTACGTATGAACACACACACACACGCACGCACACACACACACACACACACACACACACACACACACACACACACACACACACACACACACACACACACACACACACACACACACACACACACACACACACACACACACACACACACACACACACACAAACAGGAAGTAAAACCAACCGACGGGCAGCTAACATCACAGATGTACAGTCCTGTCCCTGTTCTGTGTTTGTCCTGAGCACACACACACACACACACACACACACACACACACACACGCACACGCACACGCGCGCGCACACCATTTCCATTTCCTAGCAACTTGGGAGTGATGCACATAGATGGATAAATAGAGTTTTATTGATGATGCTGTGGGGTAAATTCAGTTGTCATAGCAACACTGCAGTTGAAACACGGGACAGATACAGGTAAGAGATACAGCCAGGATTCAAGAGTAAAAACATAATAAATAAATAAGAATAAACAACTAGTAGAAAATGTGATGGTAATCCCGGACTTTATGTTACCAGCAGTGATGGAAGACGTACTCAAATGTTGTACTTAAGTAAACGTATCAATCTGTTACAAGTACAAGTTCGGTATTCAAAATGTACTCAACTTTTCAAAAAAAGTACAAAAGTATTGGCATCAAAATGTAAAAGTACCAAAAGTAAGGTCTCATTATGCACGTTTTCAAATGTATAAAATGTATAAAAATCATTTACTTGTGTCAATTTGAAAATAGCAGATCTACAAGCTCACAACACATCGCATTGTGAGCTATTTTCAAATTGGCAAAGTGTATATATATAGGTCTGACGTGGTTCGGTAATAATAATCAAAATAAATCTACAAAGTAACTTGTAACTAAAGTTGTCAAATAATAGGCTCTATGCACAGCAGCCATATTGGGAATGAATTGGGCCCCTTCCTTACTTCCTTCACAGGTGTTACCAATAATACTAATTAAGGCTCTGTTCCATTTAGTGTGGCATAGTGGTTGTCTTATTTTCAAGGACCCCCATAACTCTGAGAGTGTACAAATGGAACATTCGTACACTCTCAGAGTCTCAACCAAAATGAAACTCTCAGTCTCAACCAAAATGAAACTCTCAGAGTCTCAACCAAAATGGAGTGTTTGAGCCAACATGCACAATATCAGCACCCTGACACCAGAATGGAACAGAGCCTTCATTAGTATCATTGGTAACACCTTTGAAGGAAGTAAGAAGAGGCCCAATTTATTTCCAATATGGCTGCTGTGCATAGAGCCTATTGTAGTGGAGTAAAAGTACAATATTTGCATCTGAGATGTAGTGGAGTAGAAGTCAAATTTCTGCAAATTGGAAATACTACAGTAAAGTAAAAAATACCTCGTACAGTACAGTACAGTACAGTATAGTTCTTGAGTAAATGTACTTGTTACTTTCCACCTGCCTGTTACATCACTCATCTATGACAGGGGTGTAACGTTTTTCAGGCCAGGGACCCCTTAGCTGAGAGAGAGATTTTTCAAAAAACTGTTAGGATTTAGAAAACATTTTTAAGAATGGCCTCAGGTCTTCATGGGTTAAAGTGTGGGCCTGGTCATCTGCACTGACGTACAACTAAACAGTGCTCTCAGGGAGAGTCACGTAGAACATGTCATTCAGTGCTCTCAGGTTGCAGCCACCTGAATGCTCACATAAAAAGGCCTTCAGGTGTGTGTGTGTGTGTGTGTGTGTGTGTGTGTGTGTGTGTGTGTGTGTGTGTGTGTGTGTGTGTGTGTGTGTGTGTGTGTGTGTGTGTGTGTGTGTGTGTGTGTGTGTGTGTGTGTGTGTGTGTGTGTGTGTGTGTGTGTGTGACAGAGCCAGGGCCTTCACACATAAAGACTGACCTGTCCTCTCTCTCTCTCTCTCTCTGAAGGCTGCGCACTCTCCAAATCAGAGGTGGAAAGTAACTATGTACATTTACTCAAGTACTGCACTTGAGTACAATTATTTGACAACTTACGTGACTGGTTACGTTTCAGAATCAATATTCTTACAAAACATACATTAACCTCATAAGCCCTGTTTTATACTTATGCTGTTTGAAAATAGCCGATCTACAAGCTCACGGCGTGTAGATCAGTTGTTTTCGAAGAATTTTGAAAACTTTTAGTACTTTTACTTTGGCATTGTAAGTATATTTTGACTCACTTTTGTATTGTGTTTTGTATTTTAGTAAAACATCAGAGTACATCTTCCACCACTGCTATAATCGTCACGACTCTAAAAGATGAATACATCAGTAATACAGCCTGCAATGCCAAGATCTCATTCTCCAGCGCAGATGAGTTCATGTTAAACAGTGTTGCGATGTTCGAGGCCATGGAATCAACATCAGTGTCTTCTCCGAATGGGAAGCACATGAATGTAGCGATGGGCTCAAGTAAGGCAAAATCTTGAAAGCGTTTGTGAAAGTCTGACTGCACATTTCTTATTTGCTCTATGTAGCGCGCACTGTCAAATTGCGCACCCGCCTTCCCTTGCCTCTCCAGCTCGGATTCTATGTTTGGAAACGTCCTCAGATCCTTGCGCTGCATTTTTGATCACAGCCCTTCTAGTTTTTGTTTCAAACAATTAATTGAGCCGATCATGTCGACGACAGTTTTGTCTTTCCCTTTCAGCTCCAAGTTAAGCTCATTCAACATATTGGTCACATCAACAAAAAATGCCAAATCTAGCAGCCACTGCTCGTCATCAAGTTGTTTGTATTCTGCATGTTTCGCGCTAAGGAGAAACTCCTTTATCTCTGGTAGGAGCTCTCGGAATCTCTGCAAGAATTTGCCGCTACTCTGATTTGACAGCTGATACTATTTCAGGTTTGTTTTTAAAATCACGAAATAACGAGTGCTGCCACAAGGAAGGCGTCTTCTACCATCTGTCCATCTTGGAAGGGCTTCTTACTTTGAATGAGCATGTGACTGACCCGGAATGATGCTTCAGTGGCTGCTTTTGATTTTGAAGTGGGCTTTGTGAAACATGACTGCTGTCCGGTTAACTGTGCTTTCAGTTTGCCCAACCTTTTCCTTCTCAATTCACTGTCGGGAGGGAATTCACCGTTGAAATCCTTATGGCGTGTTGTAAAATGTCTCTCCACATTTCCTTTCTTTGCAAAGACGCTGGTGTTACATAGAAGGCAAACGCAACTGGAATGTGACATCCTGAAAAAATAGTCCTCTTCCCACTCTGCATGGCACACGCACACGCACACGCGCACACGCACACGCACACACACACACACACACACACACACACACACACACACACACACACACACACACACACACACACACACACACACACACACACACACAGTCCAGTCCAGCTCTTTAGAAGAGCAGTAACATGACCCTTTGTTGGCTCAGTGGACAATAGACAGAGGACAGCATCATCTCGGGTCAGGCTGCACCTGAGTTTCTGGTCAACAACATCCACAACACAATGCAAGCTGATGCCAGTTTTCTTTTTGTTTTTAATGAACTGAACACATCATCAACAACCACTTACTGCTACTGTACATATGAAACCTCTTATCTCCATGTTTCAACTTTGTGTGTCTTTTCGTGAAAAGTACCTACTCACATGTTTTACTTAACCCTAAGACCTGAAGCCGATTCTACAAAATGTCTTCTAAATCCCAACAGTTTTCTGAAAAACGTATGTTTATACATCATTGGTGCTCAAACTTTTTCATGTCAAGGACCCCCAAAATTATATGTATTTGGCCTTGGACCCCCATCTCAAAATATTCTGTTCCAGGGACCCCCCGAAGCAAAGATTTGAGTTAAAAAAGTAGAAAGTAGTCGCAAGGCGACGTGTTTTGAGCTTGTCGATCCTGTTTTGCTATTTTTGAAATTGAATCCCGAAAAGTGTGTGTGTGTGTGTGTGTGTGTGTGTGTGTGTGTGTGTGTGTGTGTGTGTGTGTGTGTGTGTGTGTGTGTGTGTGTGTGTGTGTGTGTGTGAATGCTAATACTTATACTTTGTTGACCAGGGGTCTGTACTTGGCCCCCACCCTTTTTTCCCCCCTCTACACCAAATCTCTTTGTCACAACACATGGTGATCTTCTTGTAGATTGTTTATTTTCATTGAATGATCACCTATTTTCTTCAAATGTTCACCTTTCATGACATGCCCAGAATAGGGATGTGATAAGTGGCCAGAGACCATGAAAAGTGTCTAAAACAAGCCCACTATTCCTCTCTAATTCAATCTGCCGAGTTCAAATCAGTATCAGTTCTCTGCCTGTAACATGAACCTGAGGGATGAATCATTCATGATGTAAACACCTACATTAACAATGTGGAAAAAAACACTGAATTCGCTCTCATAATCTTCTATAACACAAAGTCATTGTTAAACAATTGTATACTTAGTCATATGATGGTGTTGCAGGACAAAAACAGCTGTTTTAATATTTTAGAAAATTACTGGGGGGAAAAAATAACATTTACTAAATCATTTAGGTCATCATTATGTCCCTGTAATGGCATGACAACAATAGGTTTACAGTTGTAAAGTGGTTAAAGGAATAGTTCACCAAAGAAATGACTTTATGTTTATCGTTTACTCAAATTATGCAGACTTACCCTTACCCTATGGGGCGGCAGTGGCTCAGGGGTAGAGTGAACTGGAAAACCGCAAGGTTCCCAGTTCGATCCTGGCCTGGGGCGGCAAAATGTCTTCTAAATCCTAAATACTGTTTCTATATCAGTGGTTCTCAAACGTTTTCAAGGATCAACGATCCCTAAAATGATATGTATTTGGCCGCGGACCCCCATCTCAAAATATTTTGTTCCAGGAACCCCCAGAAGCAAAGATTTGAGTTACAAATGCTTAAAAAAAAAAAAAAAGAATATATATATTCAAAGATTTGCACACATTTTCAAAATGTTTCAAAAACAGCAGATCTACAAGCTCATAGCGTGGCACTCAGAGTGCACTATGAGCAAGGGCCCAGCATCCTCCTTTCAAATTGAGTCTATATAGGAAGTAACAGTTCATATGAACGGCCTGTAGTTTCTCTGTTTTACCCCTGCTGGTGTCTGAAGAAATAACTCTCTTTGGGCTTAACGATGTCCATTATTTTTACAGTCTATATGGCTATGAGCTTGTAGATCTGCTATTTTTGAATAGCCAAAGAAATCTAAAATGACACAGATGCGTTCCCGGTCTTAATGCGTATATTCTTGGATTGGGACACATATCGTGGCTGGTGGTTCACTTCACTTCTTGTGTGGCGCATGGCACAGCGCCTCACTGTGGTTGAAGACGCAGCTTGTCCCACAATGAAGCACTTGTAGAACTAATGAACACGTTACGTTTTGAAAATAGCAGGAAATAGCAGATCTACAAGCTCACAACGCCTCGCAATACGAGGCGTTGTGAGCTTGTAGATCGGCTATTGTTGTTTGCCTCTTTCTATATTATTTGACAATTTGGCCACTGTTTTACCAGCTATAGCATAGTATTTATATTTCTTTTTTAAGTTCTTACATTGTCACTTCACTGTCTTCTGGGGACTTGTATGGTGGTTCCTGGCACAAGATATTTTCAGATGGGGGGTCTGCAGCCAAATACATTAATTCGGGGGTCCCTGACGTGAAAAAAAGTTTGAGAACCACTGGTGTAATGTTTAAATTAATTCCATCCATACAGTACTTAAAGGAGACACCATGAATTTCCCTTTTTTTAATTTTTTGGGCTCCCCAGTGTCTCTTGTACCCCAATTTTTATTTTTTTTTAACATTCAGTCATTCATTCTCATTTCAGAGATTTTCAGAATGGGCGTGTCTGAACAGGCCATCTCAGAAATGGCATGTTTGCTTACATCACAAAACTTTCTGCCCATGTATTTTGACAGACAGAATTGCTCAGTAGCACCCCTCTGCCCAACAGGACGTTTTGGTATTGCAGCTGAAAGTGCTTTATAAGCCTGAGAGAATTGACTTGGGATGAGTATATCTGAGTGTTGATTTAGGCTCAAACCTTTTGAAAATGGTTTGAGGGACATACACCATATGATATTAAATATCAAATATATTTTTTAAATTCATGCTGTGTCTCCTTTGATAATGTACAACAATGCAGAGATAGCTGTGTCAAAGGTGTGGCTGTTATCTGAAAACTATTGTATAACCTCAGGACAATCGGAATACGGGACCACACACACACGGTCGCACACACACCGTGCGCGCGACCGTGTGTGTGTATGTGTGTGTGTGTGTGTGTGTGTGTGTGTGTGTGTGTGTGTGTGTGTGTGTGTGTGTGTGTGTGTGTGTGTGTGTGTGTGTGTGTGTGTGTGTGTGTGTTTTTAGGGGTTGATGGCTGAGCTTCTGTTCGGTGTTCCATCTGAAGGGAGTTCAGACATGTGGACGTCGGTCTTAAAAGGAAATAACTGTTATGCAAGAAGACACAGCAACTCCCTCACATCCACATAACTCTGCATGTGTGTGTGTGTGTGTGTGTGTGTGTGTGTGTGTGTGTGTGTGTGTGTGTGTGTGTGTGTGTGTGTGTGTGTGTGTGTGTGTGTGTGTGTGTGTGTGTGTGTGTGTGTGTGTGTGTGTGTGTGTGTGTGCGTGCACGCACAAACGGACACAAAAATGAAGCCATAAATAGACACACTCTCAAACATACCCACACAAATATGCCAACACACACACGCGCACGCACGCGCACACACACACACACACACACACACACACACACACACACACACACACACACACACACACACACACACACACACACACACACACACACACTGAAATGCTCCGTGTGTCGTCTTGACTTCCTGCCCACGGTTTCCCCCAGATGACCCATGTCGGAGGCTGTGATTGGCTGCCTTTCTCCAATAAGCCCTCCCACCCCTTGTTTTGTCTCTTCCATGCAGCCAGTCAGTACATGAGTCACTTTCTCCTCAGTCTAACGTGTGTGTCTGTTCATAATAAGGCTTTCTGTGTGGGGCTTCATCTTATTCATTCATCTTTCTGCTCTTCTTCCATCAGGACGGCTGCAGGAGACTGAGACTGAGACTGCAGGAACACAAGCAGCCACCAGGGGGCAAGGTAAACAAACACCTTATGCATCTTTTCACTTAACCCATTGAGACCTGAGGTTCTGATTCTGCAAAATGTCTTCTAAATCCTAACAGTTTTCTGAAAAAAACATGTTTCTAAATCAGTGGCGTTCAAACTTTTTCGTGTCAAGGACCAACACAATTATATGTATTTGGCCGCGGACCCCCATCTCAAAATATTTTGTTCCAGGGACTCCCAGAAGCAAAGATTTGAGTTAATGTTTGCTTTAAAAGAATATATATATATTCAAAGATTTGAAGATTTGCAGCGCGAGGTGTTGTGAAAAATAATCATATCACACAAAGATTTGGCGGACCCCCTGTCGTAACTCTGAGGACCCCCTAGGGGTCCCGGACCCCCTGTTGAAGACACCTGCAATAATAAGTATGATTTACAATATATCACCAGCAAATATGAATGAATATACATCTATCGTCTATGAGTGAACATTATGTGCTTACTATTAATAGTGTATATGAGACTGATATGTACAGTGTTATAATAGATCAGCTGGAAACCCTGTATGACCGAATCTGTTACTTTTCAGGACATGGAAAAAATAACCTGTGTTTCCATGTAATCCAATGTAGTTATCATGATACTGGTTCAACAGTTATACAACCCACACACACATACACTTAATCACTACAACATGGTGGGAGTCCTTCTTGCTTGTGGAGCTTGATGGCACAAAGGACTGTCCAAGTCACTGAGTTTGAAAACACACACAACACCCAGAACACACACACACACACACACACACACACACACACACACACACACACACACACACACACACACACACACACACACACACACACACACACACACACACACACACACACGCCACCATTGTTTCAGCCCTGAGATACAGTATGAAGGGGTCCATGGGGAAGGGAGGGGGTCTCCACATGTTACATAAACCCTGTTCTCCACCCTACAGATGTTGTTGTTCTCAAACGTTTTCATTTCAAGGAACTCCTCCTTGGTAAAACCATCATGTTTTACACTGTCAGAGTTACAGACCTATACAAGTCCATTTGACCAGTGGTGGAAAAAGTACTCAAAGTAACAGTACCGATACTCCAATATAGAAATACTCCGTTACAAGTAAAAGTCCAGAATTCAAAATGACTTGAGTAAAAGTACACTAGTATTGGCATCAAAATGTACTTAAAGTACCAAACGTAAAAGTGCTAATGTTTGAAAATAGCTGATCTACAAGCTCACAATGCATTGCGATGCGACGCGTTGTGAGCTTGTAGATCTGCTATTTTCAAATAGCCTAGGAATGAAATAGGGCTGAAGTGGTTAATGTGTGTTTTATAATATAATAGTTTATATCTGCAAAGTAACTAGTAACTAAAGTTTTCAAATAATTGTAGTGGAGTAAAAGTACAATATTTGCCTCTGAGATGTAGTGGAGTAGAAGTAAAAGTAACACATTTGAGTAGCTTTTCCACCACTGGTAGCGACGCATTGCAGTGGGTCGTTACCGTGAAGATCAGTGCTTTTTTTGTCAATCTCCACCCATGCTGCGATGGAGTTTAACCTGTTAAAACAGGGAAAACATCTATGACAGATTCTATGTCATTTTACATTTTAACCACATAAACCAGGGGTCTTCAACGTTTTCAGCCCAAGGACCCCCTAGCTGAGAGAGAGAGAGATGAAGC
>NC_139939.1:58986625-59064125 GCF_963454915.1 Gymnoscopelus microlampas
GAATGTGATGCAGATCTGCTACTGTGAAACAACACTGTACCATTTTTGTTTTAGTTAATGGGTAAAAGGGATATTCCACTTTCAAACAGAGAGAGAGTGAGAGTGTTATTTTTCTAACAATTCATATCAGCGCAGTATTTCATTCATGATTTTCCGTTGTTACTCACGTCGCGGCCCTCTCGGAAGCAGCGCAGGTCCAAAATCCAAGTTCATGTGCCATCTGCCATCTGTTGCCCAGCCATATTGTAGTAGGCTACAGTCAATAGTAGGCTAATAGGCTGCTTATAAATCTACAATGAAAGGATCGTCCCCTGCGCTCGTGGTTCCGCTGTGATTTTTGATCCAGCGCGTCCTTTCGTTTTTGTTAGTTTAACCATGTTCAAAAAAATACAAAAAACGAATAAATATAGGCTACATTTCATATGGCTTTTCCAACAGTCGGAAACTAAAGCCACTGTTCTTGGTCAAGGAATGTAGGCCTAGGCTACTACTCATGTCTCTCTTTTTTAAATGTATTTCTTTACTTAAGTACAGTACTTTAGTAAATATATTTAGTTACACCATTGACTGGTGCTGTTCATGTTCGTTCACTGGTTTAAATAAAGGTTATTATTGTTCATGTTCCCTTGTTTAAATAAAGGTTAGAATGTGTGTGTTGTACAGGAAGTGGAGGTGGAGGCAGAGAGACTGAGGGAGGTCAGTAAACGTCTGTACGCACAGCTGCAAGACACCGAGAAAACACATCTGGAAGAGAGAGAGAGACTGCAGGTAACACATGCACACGTGGGGGTGCGCACACGCACTCACACACACACACACACACACACACACACACACACACACACACACACACACACACACACACACACACACACACACACACACACACACACACACACACACACACACTTGAACCACTTAAAATTTTATATTTTATATTTGAAAATAGCAGATCTAGTTCACAATGTGTTGCAGTGTGGTGCATGTGATTCTACAAAAGCCTTCTAAATTAGTAGGTTTTTTTTTTCCTTGCCAAGGACCCCAAAATGATATGTATTTTGGCTGCGAACCCCCCATCTGGAAATGTTTTGTGCCAGGGACCCCCAGAACAGAAGATTTGTGTTCAAAAGAATTCAACACTTTCAAGATTTTTCAAAAATGTTCATATACAAGCTTGCAGCGCATCATGCCATGATGCCAGCTTGTATATCTGCTATTTTTGAGAACCACTGTTCTAAACCAGTCTTTTTCAACATGTGGGTCAGGACCCCCAGGGGGGTCCCCACATGATTTTGAGGGGGTCCCCATGCAGGTGACAGTGAAGTGACAATTTAAGGAATTTTAAGACATTTTTTGATAAAAATAAAAAGACCATTACTGCATCAAAAGTAATCAACAAACTATACTATAAAAACAGGTCAAACGTTGACCGGTCAAATAATAAAAGAAAGAGGCAAACATATTTACTTGTGGAACTGAGTCGGGTGCCAAACACGGTCTGAACCGTGTTTTCAGTCTTTTTTTTTTTTTTTTTTTTTTCCACACGGGAGGGGCTGCAGCAGCTCTGGAATCACCCGTGGTGATTCTGAGAAGGAAAGGACAGATGGATCACTGTGTCAAAAAACATGGCTCCCATCCGCTTCCGTTCTATCTCCTTCTCTAAAACCCCTATAACTCCGAAACTTTTTACGCTGGGGAAAACGACTCATTTTGTATGCGCGATCGCTCCACCATTGTTACTCGCGTGAGAGATGTTATCGTTCCAGGCGTTAGCTAGGACCATCGTGCAAAATGAACGCATGCTTTGTTTCACGTGGATTGCACGTCGTGGAGTCTACAGCTTAAACAGCGCCGCGCAGCGCAACGGTGAGATTTCTGGCACCGAACGTAATCTGTTATTATAAAATTATCGGGCACCGAATGTGTTAAAAAATGTAATGCCTCAACTCCTATATTCCCCAGTTCAAATATGACTATTTTGGGTGGTCTGAAAAGGTTGAGAACCACTGCTCTCTGAAAAATGTTTCTATATATCTATATCTATATCTATATCTATATCTATATCTATATCTATATCTATATCTATATATATACAAAATAAAATCTAAAATGACGCAAAAGCTTTCCCGGTTTCATGGGGATTAGTCTCGCGTAGCCAGACCCCACAGAAAATGAAAAACAGCGACCTCTGCTGTTTTCTGATATTGTCTGTGGGGTCTGGCCGGAGGCAAATGGAACACCAGTGCGCAGGGAAACCCCGGTTTCATGTCTGCCTTCAGCGCATCACTTCCGGGTGGTGCGACTACGTTTTCATTCCCACTAACAATATTTCTACACGGAACACTAACACCACTTCTCCCAGAGAACATGGATGGTTTTGGTTATAAGCCCACTTGTTTCTATGATGAAAGAGCAAGTTAAAATGTGAATATCTTTCTGTGGTTTTGTCTGCTCCGAGGATGCTATTGTTAAATTAGTTTCGGCTAGTTTCGAGGGGGGAAGGGTGGATGGACACGTGAATCCCGCCCACTACATTTGATTGGGTAAAGCGCGGCCTGCTTCCTGATCTGAAGGCACGCCCACTTGTAGCCAATGCGCACACGTTATGACGAACCTCCCCGACAGATTCCACCGCAGGGCAGAATCTGTTCTTGAGAGATTACATGGGGATAAATGAGGTTTCATGAGTACGGTGCTCTCTGTGTCACGCAGGCCGAGGGCAACGCGCTGCGTCAGCGTCTGTCTGACCAGGAGGAGGTGCTGAGGAGCAGCGAGGAGCAGAGTGGGAGGAGAGAACAGCGGCTGGAGGAGCTCCACAGGCTGCTGGGAGGCATGGAGCAGGAGAGCGCCGCCCTGCAGGACACCGTCCGCCAGCGCGAGGACGAACTGCGAGACCTGAGGAGGAGCACAGAGGAGGGACACGCGCCGAGGAGGAGCACAGAGGAGGGACACACGCAGGCGGAACAGCGGTGAGTCGTCAGCGTACACACACACATTAACTCTTTGACTGCCCGAAATGAAACATCATTTGCTACGTACCACTGGCAGCGATTTTTGAGGGTTTTCACTAACCTTTGAAAAGTCCTAGAATATTCAGCTCCAGTATGATCCATCCCCCGATCGCTTTAAAAGACGTATCCGAGTCTCGTAGAATGCGGGAGGGGGGGGGGGGGGGGGGAGCAATCGTCCGTTGCATAGTTGTGGGCTGTTGAAGATAGGCTGATATAGGCTGAAAAATAGTAAGATATTATATATATTAATTAGACTCAGAGCAATAACCCACCTATCTCACTCCTTCTCCAGTCAGAGTTATCAGTTTGAATGAATTTGATGTCATTTGCATATAGATGTGAGTGGACTGTGAGTGACTAAACCTTTTTTTTATTTGAAAAGAAAATACCTCTCTCACACTTATGCCAGTGTTCCTGTGATCACCTTATGCCCTGTGCCAAAGTTGGTGCCTAAGGTTGCCTACCCCTGTATTACACACACACACACACACACACACACACACACACACACACACACACACACACACACACACACACACACACACACACACACACACACACACACACACACACACACACACACACACACACACACAGTCTTAGTGTTGCTCTGTGGCACAGTGAGAGAAAAGGCCATTGTAGCAATTGTCATTATGAAATGTAGTGGAACAATTTAACGTCTTTCTGCACTGTTGTGGCCAGTCTTGCCTTAAGTACTGCTGCTTTTACTGGGAATTAGGTCTCTGAAGGCAACAGACTCAACCGTCGGAAGCATGTCCTCCTCAAACATTAACATGGCAATCAATCTATTTAGTTGAGTCTGGGTGACATGTTCTGGCGATTTAAGAAAAATGTTTTTTTGCCTGTTTAGATGGAGTAGCTCCCTCCATCTGAGTCACTGCCGGTGGTAGAGACGGAGGGGTCTTTGGCGACTAGTTTTATAACCCCATGTACTTTTGTTAGGTGCTTCAGGAGATTAGAATTGCTGTTACTCGATGTGGACAATGTTTTCTGTCGTGCAAGACAGAAAACACTTTACATTTGACTGCAATATATTTTTTAGCGTCCTTTATCCCCTCAAAATAATGGTTATATTTCCAAGCTGCAAACTACACACACACAGCTGTGTGTGTGTGTGTGTGTGTGTGTGTGTGTGTGTGTGTGTGTGTGTGTGTGTGTGTGTGTGTGTGTGTGTGTGTGTGTGTGTGTGTGTGTGTGTGTGTGTGTGTGGTGGTAGTGGTGGGCGTGTTGCTGTGTATGTGTGTGTATTAGCAAGGGTTTGTGTGTCTGTGTATTTTCCCATTAAAGGTTTTGACATTCAGTTTTACCACACATTAAAAGTCTTTGTCATGGTCCTTCAAACGTGTATAAAAAGTTTGAACTAAAAATTCCACTCCAGTGATTCATGGCAGGTGTTTTTCTCTCACATTTCTAAAGCCTTTTCAACTGCAATGAAAAAAGACATCTTTGCCTGCGGGTGTCGCTGTTGAGGGATTTTGCCTGTCAATCATCGCCTCTGCTCCGCCCCCCCCCCCAAAGGAAAGGATAGGGGAGGGGAGGGGCGAGGAGGAGAGTGGGCGGGATTAATGTATGAATACAGTTGTAGTGTTTATAAATACAGTTGTATTGTTTATAAATACAGTTGTATTGTTTATGAATACAGTTGTATTGTTTATGAATACAGTTGTATTGTTTATGAATACAGTTGTATTGTTTATAAATACAGTTGTATTGTTTATGAATACAGTTGTATTGTTTGTAAATACAGTTGTATTGTTTATAAATACAGTTGTATTGTTTATGAATACAGTTGTATTGTTTGTAAATACAGTTGTATTGTTTGTAAATACAGTTGTATTGTTTATAAATACAGTTGTATTGTTTGTAAATACAGTTGTATTGTTTATGAATACAGTTGTAGTGTTTATAAATACAGTTGTATTGTTTATAAATACAGTTGTATTGTTTATGAATACAGTTGTATTGTTTGTAAATACAGTTGTATTGTTTATAAATACAGTTGTATTGTTTATGAATACAGTTGTATTGTTTGTAAATACAGTTGTATTGTTTGTAAATACAGTTGTATTGTTTGTAAATACAGTTGTATTGTTTGTAAATACAGTTGTGTTGTTTGTAAATACAGTTGTATTGTTTATAAATACAGTTGTATTGTTTATAAATATAGTTGTATTGTTTATAAATACAGTTGTATTGTTTATAAATACAGTTGTATTGTTTATAAATACAGTTGTAGTGTTTATAAATACAGTTGTATTGTTTATAAATATAGTTGTATTGTTTATGAATACAGTTGTATTGTTTATAAATACAGTTGTATTGTGTATAAATACAGTTGTATTGTTTGTAAATACAGTTGTATTGTTTGTAAATACAGTTGTATTGTTTGTAAATACAGTTGTATTGTTTGTAAATACAGTTGTATTGTTTATAAATACAGTTGTATTGTTAATAAATACAGTTGTATTGTTTATAAATACAGTTGTATTGTTTGTAAATACAGTTGTATTGTTTGTAAATACAGTTGTATTGTTTGTAAATACAGTTGTATTGTTTGTAAATACAGTTATATCTTAACTATATAAATGGCGACCAACTTCCGCACCCTCGGTGTCCACACCCCACAGCTCTGTTATCGACTAAACAACGCACCGCCAGACCACATGTCGGCAACTGACTCGCCACGGCGGCCGCGCTGAATTTACGCCTCGCGTAGGGGACATCTCACTGCTAACTACACCTTTTCCACCGCGCAACATAATTAATTCTACTCACCAAATGTCGGACAAAACGGAAGGGGAGGCAGCTTCGTACCGTTTACCGTGCGCACGACCTCATCAGCACAACAGCACGCAGCCGCTGCGGGGTTTTTTTCCTTTTTTTCCAAACTTTTTTTTTGGTCACCATTTTCTCCAGGCACCATTTCTGGTGTAACGTCGGGTGTTTCTTTTCACCAGCCAATCACCTTTCACGTTGCCACGTCCGTTGCCACGTCGCGCTGACGTACGCTAAACAAGCGCTGCCGTGCGCACAATGCAAACGAGCCCAAAGGCGCGCAAAAATAAGCCGACCATTGCTTAGACACAAAGTCAGACCTGGCAACGCAGCCTACGCCAATCATGTGTGAGAGATCTACAAGCTATGGGGCAGAGACGCCACCGTATCTTAGCAACAACTACAGCGCTCACTCTCATTGGTCGTGTCACGCTAAGAGCAGTCTCCAGACAATGGCATCGCAGACAGCTTGCTGTTACTGCTGTAGCCATCACAGGCAGTTGCAGGACGACGGACAGGGCGCTGTGATAGCTGCCATGTCGCTAACGCTAACCTGGTTGTCATGCCTGCAGCGGCTGTGCAATCACTTTGTCAACAATGCACGCTCGTGTGGTGAATGTCTATATTGCTGCTCAGTTCGTCCATTGTAGATGGTGTATGTTTGTGTGTGTCTTCTGCAGAACTATGTAGCTCCACAGCAACTACAGTAACTAACGTAATGGCAGGACCGCCCCGTAGGCTGCATTATGGTCATGTAGTAATTTCAGATAATTTCGCTCCGATTACAGCAGTGTTTATCAACCCTTTCACGCCCCCCCCCCCCCCCCCCCCCCCCCCAAATACACGTACTTGATCTGGGACCCCCCCATTCTGTTTGACTCCGTTCCACAAGTAAATATTGTGAAAATAGCCGATCTACAAGCTCGAAACGCCTCACGTTGAGAGGCTTTGTAAGCTTGGAGATCGGCTATATCCTACATGATTGCCTCTTTCTTACATTCTTTGCCAATGTGGCCCATGTTTTCATAGCATAGTTTATTGACTACTTCTGTTGCAGAAATGGCCATTTCCTTTACTTTCGTTTTTTTTATTGTCTCCGCCAGGCCGAAAGGCATGGCGCAAGACTATGTTTCACCCCCTGTCCGTCCGTCTGTGATAGCTCATCTCTCACATCGTTGACTTGATCGCAGCAAAATAACAGCCCCATGTGGAGAGTCAGTGAGAGCTGGATAAACGACGTAAAATGTGTCACAAGGAGTCTGTACGGCTGTCGATAAATGAACACATGACGTCGGTGGGAGAGGACATATTGTGTCTTTTGGAGAAACAGCAGCGTGGTGCTGATGTTTGTTGTGTGAAGCAGCTTAATGTCAGAGTGTTTGTGTTGGAGCGCCTCAGTGCGGCTGCAGAGTTCATGTGCAACCTCTTCCAGAGAGACAGAGACACTAGAAACTCTGCTGGGCAAAAAAAACACTGCTGGGCATTGACTTTCCTATGGACATTGATCTACACACTGCAGGTATATCTGCTACACACACAACATCAAACTACACACTGCAGGTATGATGCAGCGTTTGCATTACAGCCAGCATGCCAGCGTAGTTCCCATATGGTTTCAAGGTGGGCTAAACCATATGGACCCCATGTCAGCAATGTCAGCGCCATCCACTTCCGTCCCAACTGCGATGCCCATGCAGGCTATAAGTAGCTTCTACCTGCCCCTTAGGTGGGCCCCAACTAGCCATGTTTATGTGGGACCAAGGCGGGTCCTAACTGGGTTTGCCCATGCAGGCTTTAACTGGGTTCTACCTGGGCCCTAGGTGTACCCTAACCAACCACAGTGCAGTGCCCATCGCTCCAATTGTTGTGACGTCAGGGCTCTCAATACTGCACATTGGTGGAGGAGGAGGGGCCGCAGGGCGACCGCACACATCGCTGAACCAATGGTAGCCCACGGATGTTTCCTCTGTGGATTTACAATCTGCCCCTCTATGCCACATATCATCCGCCCTACAGGGTCTTCACTGACCGAGCCACGGCCCCACTGACCCTCATGACGCTACGCCACTTAAACGTGCGGCAGCATGCGCTGGGTTGCCAGGTTTGCACAGCCTGCGCCAGAAACAAGCAACCACCTTCATGAAAAAAAAAAAAACACCCAAATGGTCCGCAATGTTCCAGGGGTGTCCCCGCGCCTCCCAACACTCCACAGGGGGTCAGTGGACCATCAGGGGGTCCGCGGACCCCCTGTGGACCCCCTGAAACATAACAAATATTATTTCTTCAAATTTTTCCCTTTTTCCAAAAAACTTTTCCACAGTTTCACTCCGGCGATTTGGGTCCCCCAATATACACACGGCCACGCTGGGCCCCGTGCGCGGCTGGGGTTGAGGGGGGCGTAGCCCCCCGAAACTCTAGTTGTTTATAAATACAGTTGTATTGTTTATAAATACAGTTGTACTGTTTATAAATACAGTTGTATTGTTTATAAATACAGTTGTATTGTTTATAAATACAGTTGTGTTGTTTATAAATACAGTTGTGTTGTTTTTAGGGCGGAGCAGTTGGAGCAGGAAGTGGCCATCTTGAAGGAGAAGATTCACCACCTGGACGACATGCTGAAGAGCCAGCAGAGGAAAGTCCGACACATGATTGAACAGGTGACACACACACACACACACACACACACACAGACGCACGCACGCACGCACGCACGCACGCACGCACGCACGCACGCACGCACGCACGCACACTCACACACACACACACACACACAGACAGACAGACAGACAGACAGACAGACAGACAGACAGACAGACAGACAGACAGACAGACAGACAGACAGACAGACAGACAGACAGACAGACAGACATATATACACAAATTTGCCAAGAATAGCAGATCTACAAGTACACACTGAGTCACGTTGGAGGCTTGTGGACCTTCTATTTTTGTCAAATGTTTCCCTATAAAATAATAATAATAATAATAATAATAATAATAATAATAATAATAATAATAATTGACATTGTTAGTTGTTTTCTGCACGTGACACCAGCATACTACACAGTATGAAGCCTGCTTTATACTTAGGCTGGAGTCCTGCACCGAAAGATAGCAGATTTACAAACTCAGATCATGTCTAATAAAGAAAGAATAAAGAATGTCTATCTTCAGTTCAAAGACCTGTGCAACCATGTGTAACTGTGTGTGTGTGTGTGTGTGTGTGTGTGTGTGTGTGTGTGTGTGTGTGTGTGTGTGTGTGTGTGTGTGTGTGTGTGTGTGTGTGTGTGTGTGTGTGTGTGTGTGTGTGTGTGTAGTTGCAGAACTCTCGGACAGTGATCCAGGAGAGAGAACGTGTGATCAGGGAGTTGGAGGAGAAAGTAGCGTTCCTGGTGGCTGAGGTGAGGAGCACTGTGTGGGTCTGTCATTAGCCCAGTGGTGTAAAACAGTGATTCTCAAACTTTTTCATGTCAACCCCCAAATTGACACTTATTAGCCCACGGACCCCCATTTGAAAAGATAAGCCAGGGACCCCCATAAGAGAAGATTTTTAAGGCTCTAGCAGTGATTTTCAACCATTTTCATTTCAAGGACCCCCAGTTTGACATGCATTAGGGCTACGGACCCTCATTTAATGGCATTTATATCTCTGGGACCCCCATTTATATTGTAAAATCAATGTTAATTTAACTCTGAGAGTGTACAAATGGAACCAAATGGACCCGTTAGGGTCCATTTGGTTCCATCTGTACACTCTCAGAGTTACAGACCCATAAGGGTCCATTTAGTTCCTATAACTACCCTTCATTTAGCTGGGGACCCCCTGGAACTCCCTCAAGGACCCCTGGGGGTCCCCGGACCCCACTTTGAGAACCAATGGTGTAAAGTAACTAAGTACATTTTATAGGGTGCCGTGACACAAGTCCAGGGGTGCCGCAGAATACTTTAATAATTGTCTGGGAATGTATCAATATCACTTCAGTTTAACCACTTTTAGACCCTCTGTGTATAGATGTTTTTTGTCCATCTACACTAAATCTCTTTGCCAAAAATAGCAGATCGTGTCGCAATGCGGCGCGTTGTGAGCTTGTAGATCTGCTATTTTTGGCTAATGTTCCACCCAGAATAGGGATGCTGGGTAGTTAAACGTCAAGTATAAAGTTATTTTCAATCTGTCCTAAATGGAAACTGATATTTCCTTATGAGATAGGCCTTCTGTATTGTAGGGGGGGAGATTTGCATATTTAGATACATGATAAAAATGTAAGGTGCTATAAAGTAACAATGTAATTCAGGGGTGCCGTGGATGAAAACGTTATATACAGGGACGCCCAAAAGGTTTGAGAACCCCTGCTCCAGGGAGTCTGTGTGCAAAGTTTCACGCAAACCGGTGCAGTTGTAATCGGCCTGTTATAGCGCCACCATGAGGCTGATTTGAAAACATTCAAGTGTCATGTTGTACTCGGCCTAGTGGGAATGTGCGTGCAAAATGTTCGGTTCCATTCGGTTTCATTATTTTCAAGGAAAAAAACATACTGTAGTATATCTTAGGGCTGGGACTCGATTAAAAACATTTATATAATTAATTAGAGGCTTTGTAATTAATTAATTGCAATTAATCGCATTTTAATCGCATATCAATATTTGACCTGAGAACAGTGAAAAGCAATTTTTTCAAATGGATTTTGGCATACATCTTTAAGTACATGTACCCAAGAACTGTACTTAAGTACAATGTTGAGGTATTTGCACTTGACTCTCGAGTATTTCCAATTTCTAATACTTTTACTTCTACTCCAGTAACTCCATTATCAGAGGCACTATATCTCAGAGGCAAAAAAAAATTGCGCGCATGTGACCCGCACCGCATCGTGGACCCCCCCCCACCCCTTCTTATTTGCCCAGCCAACATTATCAAGCAGGCTATGCGGACGCGTTTTCATTCATGTTTCCATGCACTGTGCTGGCTGCAGTTTACTTTGTTGTTGTCTGAGAACCACGTCGGTTGGTGCACTGGTATGATCGGTCCGTCTGAAACTCATCCAGTGAGAAACGTTCCGCGGTGCAAAAATAGGTGCGATTAAAATGCGTTTTTAACACGATCATTTTTCTGTAATTAATTGATCGAAATTAACACGATAAAGTCCCGGCCCTAGTATATCTCTGACTTCACTTTATTTTCTGCCGTTCATTATTATGCTCAAGGGGAAAAATTCACCTTATGTCACTATGCCTCACATGTATGCAGGGGAGGGAGGGGGGAGAGATTCTGTCGCAAAGGCAAAACAAAGGTTTAGTTTACGGCAATTAAACATCAACATTTCATCTCCGCATAAGGATTTAAGGATGTTATGCTTATAATGATTACAGTTAGTAGATAGTGTTCCTGTCTACAGTCATGGAGTATTTTTGTCTGACAGAAATAACTTTTAATAAGCTCTTTACTACGAGTGGAGAGCACAACAAAAACAAACAACAACAACGTCATACAGGCTAATCCATATGCTAATTTATGCAGAACCGCCAGATGCACGACCAGATGGACTACTTCCTGGAAGGTCAAAGGTCAAACTCATATCTGTCATCAGAGCTCAACCCACACATTGTTTACAGGTACACCCCCCCCCCCCCCCCCCCACACACACACACACACACACACACACACACACACACACACACACACACACAGACACACACACACACACACACACACACACACACACACACACACACACACACACACACACACACACACACACACACACACACACACACACACACACACACACACTCATGTCCATGCGGTGAATCTTATTCCTTTTTTTTCCTCCACAGCAAACCTCTGAAACCCTCCACTTCCTCTTCCAACAAGCCCCTCCCCTTCATCAAAGTCATTGAGATGACATCATGAAGAGGAGTGTTTGCTAACCACACACACACACACACACACACACACACACACACACACACACACACACACACACACACACACACACACTTAAAGTAATACTAGGTAACGTTTTCAGTAAAACTCAAGTTAAATTGTATATCTTTTGTGAGTGGCAAATGTTTCACAACACCCACTCCATGAATTTCACCCCCGAAAGCCTTTTATTTATATATTTTCTATTGAACGTTGTCGAGCTTGACTTTCCCTCGAAAATGACGTCATCTGGCCGGAAAATGGAAGTGGAAATGCACCGGTTTCCTGTTTGGCCAGGAACTACCGCGCCGGTTTCCTGTTTGGCCAGGAACTACCGCGCTAATAACAAAAGGAAACTCACGCTGATTTTAACAGATTGTATGATTTGAAGAACGAAAAAAAAAAAACAGAAAAAGAAAACACAGCTCACGGTAACTAAAGCTCCACTGGCTAAGAGAAACGATCCACAGATCGTATAAAACAATTAAAAGAACGCTTTTTGAAACGAATGGAATTCTGGGTAACAAAGTAATAAACAAACGGCCTGCAGTGACGGTAATGACCAGCAGAGGCTGCTAAAAGTCGTTTTTTTGAAATTTGCACAGTAAGACTTTAACATCTTTATTTGCGTTAACATTTAACAAGAAATTCTTGAACACAAACACTTGTAGATTGGCTTGGGAAATTCAACAACACGTATGTCAGGATACACGGATACAGGAAGAACCGCCTCCTCCATATATGGCGACTGCCAATTAGACACCGAACAGAATTTAGCCAATAATGCCTTAGCTCTTGTCTTGGGCGTTCCTGCAATCTGCAGGCCTCTCACAACTAATTTATGGAAATTACTGAGGCTTCCAGTTCCAAATGTGAACCCAAGCTGTTTACATTTGTAACCAAGCTGTGTAATAGTTGGTACTTTAGCACCTTGGTAAGGAATGCCTCTTCCAGACTGTGGTCAAATGTACATGCCACTTCCAAAATGGTCACTTCTCTACTGTCCTCATCAACAACAACAACATCTGATGTACTGTATTAGCTGTAATATGTGAAAATGCATAATTTTCGTTAGGGTTAGGGTTAGGGCACAGTTACAACATGGGAGTTGAAACACAAGATTGCTTATACATTTTGGCAGATGATGATACATATGAATTTATGTCCTTAACTAACCCATTAAGACCTGGAACGCATCTGTGTCACTTTAGATGTCTTTGGCTATTCAAAAATAGCAGATATACAAGCTCATAGCGCGGCACCGAGTGCCGCGCTATGAGCTTGTAGATCTGCTATTTTTGAAAAATCTTGAAAAAAATGTTTTTATATTTTTTTTCGAAAAACTGTTAGGATTTTGATTTTTTTCGAAAAACTGTTAGGATTTTGATTTTTTTCGAAGAAACGCCTCAGGTCTTAATGGGCTAATGGGTCAACAATCATTTTGTGCCTAGCAATGTACATACATTCCCTTGTATACATATTCCATTCAGAATATGTGACAGAGTTTCAGTAACTGGATTGTGGTCATGGTGCAGACAATGAGGAGGACACACGCACGCACGAAAACAACAATACACGTCTGGATAACACAACAACACACACTTAACTTAACATTTTAAGATCATTATTCAAGTCCATTTTCCATTTTAAAATTCACACAAAAGTCACACTGATGTAAAACTGAAGAAAGTGCTCTTCTGCCATCTAGTGGCTCTCCTTTTAACTGCAGTGCTCACTTAAACAGCAGGGGCATTCATGCTCTTGAACGCCGTCGCTGATTGGTAGAGCTCATGTTACTACGGAAACGTACATAATATGTATGTATTCATGTATATATCATAAACACACAGGCAAAGAGAGAGCCTGAACACAATAGTTTATTGTATTTCTTCCCCAGAAGGGCCCATTTGTACAGCACTTACTAATGTGGAGACTTTGGGTAAATGATGAATTACAAAGTGCAGAGCTCTGTGTTTGATCCATCCAGTTGCATGAAGCGTCTGCAGTTAACATGTTCCTACAAAGAACATAAACAAAAATCAATGTAATTAAGCTGTCCTTAGGAGAAAAGCTCATATTCCTTATTAAAGGTAGGGTAAGTGATATCTTTGGGTTAAAACAAAAAGTATTTTGTTAAAAGGTTAAAGCACTATATTCTGATAGTAATCATTGCTATAGAGTGTTTGTTCAGTAACAGGAGTCTCCCCGTCTCTCCAGCTCTTTAATAAACAGAGAATACATTTTTCGGTAGGTGTCAAAATCTCAGCCAATCAGGAGAAAGTACCCATTTTTAAGCTTAATTTGTATAGTGTTCCAGTTCCAATTTTCTCTGCTCATTTCTTAGTGTCATCACTTCCAATTTCACTTGTTTAATCTGTATCCTGATTGAGTTCTCTGTCCTGTTTGGATAAAATTGGAAATGAAACTGAAACTGAAACGAAAATGCATTTTCTGTTTTATAAAGAGCTGGAGAGACAAGGAGACTCCTGTTACTGAACAAACACTCTATAGCAATGAGTACTATCACAATATAGAGCTATTTAACACTTATTTTAACCAAAGCAAATCACTTACCCTACCTTTAACTAAGGCGGTTTGTCCAGTTTGTCACTTTGTCGCCACAGTGAGATCATTAAAAGCATTAACACTAGTCAATGGACATGAGAAGAAGCTCGTGTTAATTAGCAGGAATGATAGTTTAGATTATTAATAACGTACAAAGTACGTCAAAGTAATGTACAAAGTAAACATTCACATGGAGGTGTTGCTCTAGTGTAGGGGGGTCTTCAGCAGGGGGTCCAGGACCCCTAGCGGGTCCTCAGAGTTACTACAGGGGGTCCGCCAAATCTTTGTGTGATAGGATTTTTTTCCTTTTACATTAACCACTTCAACCCTAGCATCCCTTTTCTGAGGAGAAATTTAGCCAAAAATAGCCGATCTACAAGCTCACAACGCCTCGCAGCGCGAGGCGTTGTGAGCTTGTAGATCTGCTATGTTTGGCAAAGAGATGTATAGGGAAAAAAAGAGCAGCAAAAATGTATCTGAAACACAATGTTATAAAATACAGGGGGTCCTTGCTTCATCTCTCTCTCAGCTAGGGGGTCCTTGGCCTGAAAACGTTGAAGACCCCTGCTCTAGTGCAAGGGTTCCCAAACTTGTCAGGCCGCAGTTCCACAGATACATATTGTGAAAATAGCCAAACTACAAGCTCACAACTGCGAGGCGTTGTAGCTTGTAGATTGGCTATTATCACAATGTTTACCTCTTTCTTATGTAATATTTGACAATTTGGCCAATTTGATATTAAAAAAGGTCTTACAGTAGGGGGCTGGTTGTCACACGGGTTGGTTGTCACAGTGCTTATTACAGCCAAACTAGAAGGCGCTGTTTCACCATGTTGATATCGATCATGTTACATAACATCAGCATCATTTCTACCTGGGAATTTGTTTTCAGACATCAAAGACATTGATGTGAGATGAGAGTTTGTATTTTTTTAGGTGTCGGAGTAACTTTTATTTTGTTGTTGGTTTTGTAATAAAAGTTTGTGGAATATTAGACATTTAAAAACAAATTACTTGTTGGACATCGTTAGAAAGGGGAAGTCAATAGCTTCATTTTGATGCCATGTGTCATTGGCTATAGCTACAGCCAGGTGACAGCTAGCGTTGAAAGTTTGTCACGTGGTCAGGTGGGGTTAGTTGTCTCAACTAACCCCACGCCCTTTTCTGGGGCTGGTTGTCACATCCTGATGTGACAACCAGGGGCGTAGCCACGGGTGGGCATAGGTAGGCCTGGGCCCACTCATTTGGTTTTTCTGCCCACCCCAAAAAATAAAAAAAAATTAAAACTTTATTGTTTTTTTTTATTTTTGTTTATGTCATATTCAGACAGTGTATAGTAGGTACCTGAAATCAGTCACAAACCCGCGAAAAAATAGATCAGAAACCGCTAATAACCAAAAATTCTCTCGCGCGCGCACGGTCAGGCCGCACATGCACGCGCGCACCCATGACTCCCTAGGCCCAGCCTCGGCTAGCGTTCTGGCTACGCCACTGGTGACAACCAGCCCCATTGATCCCCCAAATCCCACTGATTAACTATAGCTATAGGGACAACCAACCCCGTTCGTTGTGACAAGCTACCCCGGTATGGGGTTTGTTGTCACAATGGGTCAAAGTGACTTTGATGGCTAATAACTTCCTGATAGAATAAGTTATGCGGAAAAAGGTTTTACTCATTTTAAGCCGAGACCTTAAGCTTCCTTCTAATGTAGGAGTGATTATCATCAGATGTGTTGTTGATGACCAATTCAAGTCAGAATAAAAAGTGTAACAACCATTCCTGGTCTCCCCTACGTCATTAAATTATAACTTTAGAAATGTGCAGATACCCTGTATCCACTTCTACTGTATGTTGATTTGTTTACTGTTGAGTGAGAAAACGATGTTGCACGTTAAGCTAATCATCTGGGGACCCCGACCCCCAGTTTGGGAACCACTGCTCTAGTGTCGACAACATACAGTGGTGGAAAAAGTATTCAAATTCTTTACTTAAGTAAAAGTACCAATACTGCAATATAGAAATACTCTGTTACAGGTAAAAGTCCAGAATTAAAAATGTACTTGAGTAAAAGCACAAAACTATTGGCATCAAAATGTACTTGAAGTACCAAAAGTAAAAGTACTGAAATGTTTGAAAAATAGCAGATCTACAAGCTCACAGCGCGTCGCGATGCGACGCGCTGTGAGCTTGTAGATCGGCTATTTTCAAATAGCCTAGGTATAAAATTGGGCTTAAGAAAAGTGAAAAGTAACTACAGTAGTAACTAAAGTTTTCAAATAATCGTAGTGGAGTAAAAGTACAATATTTGCTTCTGAGATGTAGTGGAGTAGAAGTAGAAGTACAGAAAATTGGAAATACTCCAGTAAAGTAAAAAATACCTCAAAATTGTACTTAAGTACAGTACTTGAGTAAATGTATTTAGTTACTTTCCACCACTGACAACATAGACATGTTACAGCTACATAAGTGACCTGTTTTTGTCATAAATGGCAGTTTTACGCATACAAAAAGGAATGGTATCCTTAAAACATTTTTTTCTACACTAGTTTATATCAGTCTTATATGCTACAGTATATGTGATTTGACTTTTCCGACGTCATGACATAACACTGCAATTTTCTTTTGTGTTGCTAACTTCGTGTCTTATTTATGTAATTTAAAGAGTTGGTAGTGAGATTATGTATTACAGTATAGATGAGGTTTATATTCACTGTTTATTTGAAGACATTTGTAATGATGAAGGATAAACACACAGGTTATAATAGTTTTGGATTTTTCATTATAGTCTTGTTTTAGTAGTTTTGACTTTTTTTTCCTAATCCAGTTAGTTTTAGTTCACAGCTTGAATAGAATTGTCTCCACTTACGTCTCCAGTTTGCCTCCCAGGGCAGTTAGAAATCCTCCAATGATGTCCTTCTTTACCCTGATGAAGACTGAGGCCTTGTGGCGTTTTTATCATGTCTGTTTAAATAAACACTTTAACTACACTCATCCTTGCTGTACTAGATCACTTTCAACCTGGTGTGTCTGTTGGCCATGTCATTATAGATGAAAATATTACATTTTAATATTCAATCAATTTACAGTCACTGGTGATCTGTCAATGTTGATAGATTGTACATTTATACTTATTCTATATTTGATATTATATACACATGTTAAATCAGTCGGTCTGTGTAATGTTTAGAGTCAGAATCTAATTATGTTTATTTTATTTTTCTTTCAGCATTTGCTGCTACGACAGCTACATTTTCCCAAGGGGTTCTGTATGTCTGTCTGTCTGTCTGTCTGTCTGTCTGTCTGTCTGTCTGTTCATCTTCACTGACATTTATACATTTCTTTCTTTCTTCAATGACAGTTATACCCCTCCTCCACCAGGGGGCAACCATTTACTGAGCATGTGTGAAACACTTTTACTCGGAAGTAAGAGCCAGTGCCAGCTTAACGGAAGAGCTTTAGGTGCTGAAGCACAGGGCTTTGGGGGGGGCACCAAACAGCGTGGAGAAAGTGGGTCGCCTGTGGGACGCCTGGGTCTAAGTACCTGTACCTTCCGTATTGTGCAATAAAGAAGCATTTTAATCCAATCGGACGTTTTTTATAGTTATAATGTATCAGAGTGCAGTACACCTCCCAACCAATAGGTGTTGAAAGCATTTGAAAAAATGGCCACCGATTGGATTAAAAGGCTTTGTATTGAAAAATACGGAAGATATGGGTACTCAGACCACGGTGTTTTAACTTGTTACATCCATGGCCGTGGGGTCAGCACTTTATATTTGAACTTTGAACGTTTATGTAGATGTACGGGTTGTAAATGTAAACATTTCAAAAACCAGGAACAAGTAGCGCCATGACGCTTGTGACAGAGGAGCATCATATGAACCATGGCTAACATCTGTACAGCTGTTCAGAGTCGCACACACCCACCCAACCAACCCCTCCCCCACAGTGGGTGAAAGCCCAAAGTTTATTCCAGGTCAGGTCACGGACGGAACGGTCATTCGGTCAGTGTGAGAGAACAGAGAAGACGATCCATGATTATTACTGCATTTGATTTCGTTCCTTACACACAACAAAGGTAAGTCGCTTGTTTTGGATGAATGAAAAGTTGACTGATGAATACATGTGCATGTTGTTGTCTTGTTATTTTGGGATGGATAAAATGGCAAAATGCCCAACTTGTAATGTTTGACCCATTTAATCTCCGATTGTTTGCAGTCATTTGTGCTGGTTAATTACTGTCGTTGGGTATAGAGGATATGGGTGTGACATCATCATCAAACCCGGAAGTTGTGCAGGATTGCCTACTGAGTGTCAAAAAAATACTTTCTGGCCTTGACAGCCCATGCATCCAAACAGAAAAGTCATATCTGATTGCATTAAACAACATTAAACAATGTTAAACTCACTTTGCATGTTGCTTTGCCACTCGATTTGCCACTCGATGTGCCATTCACTTTAAGCATGCGTGTATCCTCTATTAGAACACAGATACAAATAATAAACTTTATTTGTATAGCATCTTTCATGACATGAAATGCAGCTCAAAGTGCTTTACAGAGCAAGAATACAATTACAGAAAAAGTACAAATAATTTAAAAATAAAGCAAAAAAGAAAAGCAAAAGCATGAAACTTAATTGAATTAAAATAAAAGCAAAAAGGCAGTGAATCAGGCAAAGCAGTGAGGACAAGACGGAAAATGGTAATTGTGGTGTTTTGATTGATGTGTAAACACAGATGATCATTACATTCAAAGCTGTTGAGGCACATTGTAGTAGTGGCATGTTGCATGTTAATCAGTCACCTTCATTATATAAACTTCGGTTTAAATATAGGTATTGTTGGACTAATGATTTCTATGTTCTGTACACCTGCACTTGTACTGGCTAGTGAATTTCCGTAGGCTAAGTTCTCCCCTCCCCCTTTCATTCACTCTCATTCAACCATACTGGCTGGTTGTACCGTTCATGTTGAGAATGTGAGACATCAGGCTCCCTGCTGGTATGCTTGCATTGTCTTGTACATGTGATAAACATTTGCTGTGGTCTCCCCCAGTGATGAAGAGAATTGGTCAAATGAATCATCATGTTTTACTACTACTACTGTTTTACTTCTATCTTTGAAATGTTTAAATCTTGTATATCTTATTATTATCATCCACACTGTTGAGGAAGCTTTAAGTGCCCTGTGTGTATGTGACAATAAACACAATTAATCATTGTAGGTTTGGCCAAAATCACACTTGATTTGCCCCACCTCTCCTTCCATGTCCCCCCCCATGCTTTTTTGAACACCTTTCAACTAGGGCTGTCAAAAAAAATCGATTCATGAATAAATCGCGATTCTTAATGCCACGATTTTAAAAATCGATTCAAAATATTAAAATCGATTTTTAAAAAAAAATATATATATATTTTTTTTTTTTTTTTTTTTTTACAAAATCGCAATAAATCGCAGAATCGAATATCAATTAATCGCAGAATCGCAATTTTAATCGAATCGGCACCCTAGAAAATCGCAATAAATCGCAGAATCGCAATTTTAATCGAATCGGCACCCTAGAAAATCGCAATAAATCGCAGAATCGAATCGAATATCAATTAATCGCAGAATCGCAATTTTAATCGAATCGGCACCCTAGGAATCGATTTTGAATCGAATCGTGAGGTAAGTGAATCGTGACACCCCTACTTTCAACCTATAGCATTTTGGGCGAAACAATTCAAAAATGTTCATACATAAAAAAAACATTTTAACGTATTTCAATCAGATTTCTTTCTATATTTCAGTAATATGCTTTGCATATTGAAGTTATTTGCAGGGATCGTCATGATCGTCAGTGTGTCCGCAAGACTTGGCCTTATCTGGGGCAATTTTTGTTTTGTTTGTTTTTTACATAACATGACATTATAATATAGTTCTTATTTTGATCATAAGACCCAATTACTGAGTGTCAGTCTCTGGGTTTTCTTCAGAATATGTATGACACTGATTTACTATGACGCTATGGCACATTAGGAGTCCACTAGGACAGTGGTTCTCTAACTTTTTATCTTCAAGGACCCCCATAACTCTGAGAATGCACAAATGGGTTTGGTTCCATTTGTACACTCTCAGAGTTACAGACCTGTAAAGGTAATTTAAGGATATAGCTCTTTATGTGTTTCTGGTAATATTATTGTCTGATCATTTGTATGTCCATGGCAAACATAGAATTTTGACAACAATGTCCACCACAAGCCAGCAGTGAAGTTTACCATTTGTTGAGGCCCATGACATAAGTTGTGTTGTGAATAAAGCCTAAACTATAATGTGGGACACAAGACATCTCTGATAGCCCTGGGCATTTACAGAGCTATGAATCACGAGCCATGGCTTGACTCACACACTATATATAATTATAATACAATTAAGAATATCAACTTGTTTCAAAATAAATATGTCTAATATATAAATCTAATACTTTCTCTTCTTCATTTGTGATAGGCAAACATGCACAGAAGAATGTCCTATTTCCCTGGAAGAGTACATGTTACTTTCCGGTCTCAACTGGTCTCAACAAAACGTAGGCCAAAGCCTAGATAAAGAGCAAACTCCCAGACACTCAACCTGGGGACTCCTCACTGGTAGGTGAGTCAGAAGGATATGACAGTCGTGAAAACACAGCAATGTGTGTGGGGAGGAATCAATTGGCATAACGACAAAATTGGGGAGAAAAAGGGGTAAAAAAATTATTGGCTAATCTAAATAAAAAAAATATCTCGCCGGAGTGAAATGTTTGGAGCGGGGCCGACTGCGGAGCAGTGGCGTGCACAGACATTTTGAGGGGCAGGTGCTCAAGTAAATTATATATTTTTTGTTTACTTGGTCTGCTCTTTTTTCCCTTTACACCTATACCTCTTTGCCAAAAATAGCCGATCTACAAGCCCACAACGCCTCGCAGCGCGAGGCGTTGTGAGCTTGTAGATCTGCTATTTTTGGCTAAAGTTCTCCTCAGAAAAGGGATGCTAGGTTTCGAGTGGTTATGATAAAAATAAATATCCTATCACATAAAGATTTGGCGGACCCCCTGTAATAACTCTGAGGACCCCCTAGGGGTCCCGGACCCCCTGTTGAAGACCCCTGTTGTAAACTGAAAAAAACAACAACTTTTTTTTTACTTTTTTTTCAAAAGGGCACTTCTGGTCAGAGGGCAAAGGGCAGGTGCTGTAGCACCACCTAGAGTCTATCTGTGCACGTCCCTGCTGCGGAGAGTCTGGTGCAACGCTCAGGTCCTGGACCTGGTGAGACGAAGGAGGAGCCCGGCCAGGAGGCCATCCACAGAGCCTATAGTCCCTCCACGCGCCAGAGCCTCCCCCGGTCCCGGCAGAGTATAGTTCCGGAGAAGCGGACTGAGTGGCCCTGTCTTTCCCTATAGGACTGACCGTGTGTAGCTACTGGGACGTAAGTCGGGGTTTGATTAACCCTGGCTGGGTCACCTGGGCGAGGGTGTTTTTTGCGAGACCCAAAACACCCGTCGACCCCAGGCTACACTGATGATACATCCCAGGTGCATCCATGTGATGTTTTATTTATTTATTGCAGGGTAAATGAACTGTTGTAATATTATCTCTCTGATATACTAATAAAAATCAAGGCAGTGGACCTTTGATCAGAGTCATTCCTCACATCATGTTAATGATTAATGTTTAGAGTTTATTGTTGGTTTGCAGGAGTCAGGTGTCAGAGCATGTTGAAGCTGACAGTCTGATGATTCTACCTACAGTAGCTGATGGTTCTACTTAGAAGGACTGATGGTTATACCTGGCTGATGGTTCTACAGCTCATCTATAAGACTGTTGGTTCTACAACTAATCTTGTAGTCAGGTAAGCACACACAACTTTAAAACTAATCTTTCAGTTATATCATTACAAATGATATGACGTTGCCGGTGGCTCAGGAGGTAGAGCGGACGTTTGGGAATCAGATAGCTTCCCGGTTCGATACCCGGCGGTACCTAATGAGCAGGTTGGTGCCTTGTGTGGTTTCCTCTGCCGTGCGGTGTGTGTGTGTGTGTGTGTGTGTGTGTGTGTGTGCGTGTGTGCGTGTGTGTGTGCGTGCGTGCGTGCGTGCGTGCGTGCGTGCGTGCGTGCGTGCGTGCGTGTGCGCACGTGCGAGTGACAACAAAATATAAATACATTGTAAAGTGCTTTGGATAAAGGTGCTTTATAAATGCACCATTTACCATTTACATCAACGTATAACAAAATGTTTTTATATGATGATGACCTCATGACAGAATATTCTGTCATGAGGTCATCCTAATATAAATACATATCTGAAGCACGTTGTAAACCACTTTGGATAAAGGCATCATATAAATGTAGGGTTAGGCTTAGCGTTAGGTTAGGGTTAAAATGTTTTTATATTATGATCCCCTCCCCTCCTTCCTGCCTCTGACTATACAACCATGCATCCCCCTCCCTCCCTCCCCCTCCTTCTGACCACAACCATGCATCCCGCCCCCCCAGTAGCATCCAGCATTTATCAAAACAAGATAACATGGCTGCATGACATACTGTATAACAGCACAGCAAGGCAGAACAGCCAAAGTGCATTTATTGGGGCATAGAGTCTATAAGGCCCTGCATGCCCCTGCATGCTACCACATGAGGTGATCACCCTATCACCTTTTAGGTGATGGGGTTATCACCGAAACGGTGGCGATTTAACACTGTTACTGAACAAACACTCTACAGTATTTATTACTATCACAATATAGAGCTATTTAACACTGTTACTGAACAAACACTCTATAGTAATGATTACTATCACAATATAGAGCTATTTAACACTGTTACTGAACAAACACTCTACAGTATTGATTACTATCACAATATAGAGCTATTTAACACTGTTACTGAACAAACACTCTATAGTAATGATTACTATCACAATATGGCTTTACCCTATTAACTCTTTGACTGCCAGAGTATTTTCATAAAGTATCTCCCCCAGTGCCAGCGATTTTTGTGTTTTTTTTGTTGTTATCTTGTAATTTTTCATTCAAATAGTTTGTCTGGCTGCGGTTTTAAACACACACGACAGATCGACCAGCAGTGAGCAGCAGATCGACCACTCACTCGCTCGACCCCCCCCCCCCCCCCCCAAACAGGCCCAAACGTCATATCCGGATATGACGTATTCGGCGCTCGCCGATCGGGCTTCAGATCGTTGGTAATAAACGACAACGAAAACTGTTCGTCATCCAGACTAAATAAAATAGAAGTGGAGCTCTCTGTTTGTTTTTATACCGTGTGAAAAAACGTGTTTTTCCCTATTCTGTATATCTACACCTTTATTTATTCATAAAGACAAGAAGAAAATAACATCTGACTTCATGTTATTGTTTTACAGTTGAAACAACAGCAGTAGAAGATGTACAGAGCTAGAGCTTCCATCAGAGGTGAGTTCTATTAAAACACAGTGATGATCAGTTAATATTCTGATTTTGGTCCCAGAGCGCAGTATTATCAACTCTTTAAACTCACATCGAAAATAGCAAATCTACAAGCTCCCAAAGCATGTTTATTTTCAACACCGCATGACAAAGTATACAAGTGGTTAATTATGACATGACAGTAAATACAGGTATCTTATCAGTTTATGATATAAGACAGGCTGTGCTGTAGGTGAGACCAGCAGAAAGAGTGGATGTGTCACTTCAGTGATCAAATGAAACTCTCAACTGTGTGTGTGTGTGTGTGTGTGTGTGTGTGTGTGTGTGTGTGTGTGTGTGTGTGTGTGTGTGTGTGTGTGTGTGTGTGTGTGTGGGGGTGGGGGTGTGTGTGTGGATGGGTGGGTGTGTGCGTGCGTGCGTGCGTGCGTGCGTGCGTGCGTGCGTGCGTGCGTGCGTGCGTGCGTGCGTGCGTGCGTGTGTGTGTGCGTGCGTGCGTGTGTGTGTGTGTGTGTGTGTGTGTGGGTGTGTGTGGGTGTGTGTGTGTGTGTGTGTGTGTGTGTGTGTGTGTTAATTACCCTCTGCCTCTGTTCACCTTTGCAGAAAATAACTATGTATTAAAACACTAGCCTTTTGTTATATCCATAATCCATCATATAGAATTGTTGTTTTTTTGCACCCCTTTTTAACTACAGTACATGTTAGTAGTACTTTTTAATTGATTAAATGATGATGATGATTTACTCTTTCCCTTGTATTGTAATAGTCCTACAGGCTAAAGTATAGTCATTGTTCTTCACGTGACATATTGACAATTGTTGATCATTTAAAATTAGTTGCACTCTAGTTCTCTCTTATAGCACTACATCCATGACTAAAACATGAAATGATAAAAGCACTACTGGTTTGATCATATCTGTAATCTTTATGAATAATGCATTTATGTTTCCAACCAGGGAAGAAGAATAACCCATCAGAACTGAGAATAGTTCTGATCGGGGGAAGACATGGAGGTGGATTCAGTGGAAAGAGTTCAGTAGGAAACATCATCCTGGGCAGAGATGTTTTTCACACAAACAGAAGAACATATAAGAGTGTCATGAGACAAGAGGAAGTGTCAGGGAGACAGGTCACTGTGGTCGACACTCCAGGATGGATATCTAATCGTCCCCTAGATCTAACCCTAAAACTGACTCAGTTAGAAATCCAACAGAGTGTGAATCTGTGTCCTCCAGGACCACATGCCTTTGTCCTAGTGATGCCATTGGACGTCCCATATGTAGGAACAGAGATGTCAGTAGAGGAGCATGTGAGGTTTCTCCTCAGTGACAGAGTGTGGAAACGCACTATTGTGGTGTTCACTGTAGCTGATAAAAACAACATGAACACTGATCTCATTAAATCTGCCCCTGACTTAAGATCTCTTACAGAGAAATGTGAAGGGCGCTTCCATGTTCTTAACATCACTGACAGAGGAGATGAAAGTCAGGTCACTGAGCTGCTGGAGAAGATAGATCAGATGGTGAAAAGTAATGGTTGTCACTATGAGACAGAAAAACACGTCTCAGAGGAACTGAAGGAGATGGAGAGAACTATCAGAAGAGGAGCAGAACAAAGGAGGACAGACGCTCAGAAACAAACAACTAGACTTCCAAAACATATTGGTATGTTTTTTTTACTGTGACACAAAGTCATATTTAAAGTTACTTTTCAGTATATTTCATTTTGATAAATTTGATTGATCATTTGTATACTCGCACACACACACACACACACACACACACACACACACACACACACACACACACACACACACACACACACACACACACACACACACACACACACACACACACCAGGGACCCCCAGAAGCAAACATTTGAGTTTTCACGATTTTTCAAAAATAGCAGATCTACAAGCTCATAGTGCGACACTCGGTGCCGTGCGAGCTTGTAGATCTGCTATTTTTGAATAGCCAAACTATGAAATATGGTTAAAGTGGTTAAAACGATTATGACATTATATTAACTAATTTTGATGGTGTCTCCCTGGTATCCCTCCAAGGACCCCCGGGGGTCCCCAGACCACACTTTGAGAACCAAGGCCTTAAACAATGTTTCCTCTGACAGGACTGACTGACCTCAGGATTGTGTTGTTGGGAGGGTTTGACTCTGGGAAGACATCAGCAGGAAACACCATTCTTGGAGGAAGTGTTTTTAAAGCTGGAGATCAGAGGTCAGTGCAGTGTGAGGTCAGACATGGTGAAGTAGCAGGGAGACAGGTGACAGTGGTGGACTCACCCGGCTGGTTCTACAACAGTCCACTACAGGACACCTCAGAGATGGACAAACTGGAGATCCAGAACAGTGTGTGTCTCTGCCCTCCTGGACCACATGCTGCTCTTCTGACGGTTCCTCTTCATAGAGCATTCACCAAAGCAGAGAGAGTAACAGTAGAGGAACACATGACACTTCTGTCACAGAGACTCTGGAGTCACGCTTTAGTACTGTTCACCCATGGAGACCTGCTTGGAGACAGAAGCATTGAGCAGCACATTGAGGCTGAAGGAGAAGACCTCCGCTGGCTCGTTGACAAATGTGGGAACAGGTATCATGTCTTCAACATTCAGAAGATAGATGACACTCAGGTCACAGAGCTGCTCGTGAAGATAGAGGAGATGGTGTCAGGAAACAGAGGTGGACACTATGAAGTTGATGGAGATGTTTCAGAGAAGTTGTCAGAGAGGAAGAGGAACATAGAGGAACACGTCCAGACATTCATGACCAGGACACACAGACTGAGAGCTGCTCTGAAAGCTCTGTTTGAAGGTCAGTGTGGCAGTGACTTCCTTATATTCATGTTTTTGGGGCGGTGTAGCCGCCCCCTATAAGTGAGTTTTGGACACCGACCAATCCTGCACCGTGATTGGCCAATAGTCTACAACGCATTGTATACCCCCTAACCCTTCCATTGTTAATGCAAATCGATACTTTTGCAAATTCA
Organism: Gymnoscopelus microlampas; assembly: GCF_963454915.1. NCBI lineage: Eukaryota > Metazoa > Chordata > Actinopteri > Myctophiformes > Myctophidae > Gymnoscopelus > Gymnoscopelus microlampas. Next base: position 59,013,365 of record NC_139939.1, read on the forward strand.
GCCAATCACATTACAGCTAGTGTCATCACCACTAACTGTAATGTGATTGGCTGACTTTGCAAATTCACGACTGTGATTGGCTAGCAAAACACATGACACATGTGCAGCCCTATGAATCGCAGTATGGACTGCTTTTTTTATCCTTTTTTTCAAAGTGAGTCATGTTGTGATGACCACACACCGCCCACTTCACACTGGGTGTGATTCTTATTTATCTAATGGGTGTATTATCGTGTAAGTTGCTGAGCACATTCATGCTCCCCAGAGGATGCCCCCTATTGGTGACCCCATGATAAAACTAATAGACAGATTCCTAGATGAAGCCTAAAGATTTTTGCCCACAACAAGTTTTATCGGGATGCATTGTGAGCTTGCAGATCTGCTATTTTTTAATGTTTAAGTAAAAGTGAAAGTGGTTAGGTCTGTCTGTGGGTTTTATAAATATTGTGTCATATAATACAACTAATTATGTATTTATTATTAATAATCAATGTATATCACATTTAATCTTCATATGATTGCAGTCAGGCAGAAACTTTATACCTCCATATTCCAACTTTTCTTTTCATAAATGAATGCCCTGATTCATCATACAAGAGTGTTGCACAAAAGTAGTAAAAAATAGCCAATCAACAAGCTCACAACACGTTGTGATGTTGTGAGCTTGTAGATCGGCTATTTCCAGTATTTGAAAATGTTTTGAAAATGATTATTAAAAAGGAAAAATTTTGAACATAAAAGATTCTATCCGACAACAATTACATGTTCTATATGAGACATTATGCTGATGGAATGACATATTCAGTTAATTAATGTTCAACACATTTACATAACTGATCCCATAACATTCTCTATATCATGAGTGATACATTAGTACAGCCAGGTCCTAAACAGTCACATCAGTGTTCATTGTACTGTATATAATAATAAATAGTCACTAATAATAATAATAATTAGTGGTCATTGTACTGTATGTATATACTGTATATGATAATGAATAGAAGTGAATGTGTGAATCCAGGTCCTAAACAGTCACATCAGTGTTCATTATACTGTATATAATAATAAACAGTCACATCAGAGTTCATTGTACTATATATACTGTATATAATAATAAACAGTCACATCAGTGTTAAGTGAACTAATGTAGAGTTTGTTCCAGGAGAACATCAGAGTGTTCCAGATGTCAGGCTGATGTTGGTTGGAGGAGAGCAGTATGGAAGGAGCAGAGCTGGAAACTTCATACTACAGGATGTTATGTTTACATTCATTTTATTCAAGGTGAGTGAATACATTTGATGTAAAGAAGTAAACAGACATCAAATATAAATGTCCGATGATAATGTGACAGTATGTGCTGTCATTAATGTTTGAGAATCATGTGACTAATAAATGGTCAGTGATCAAAACAGAATGTTCTGTCATTAGAGCAGTGGTTCTCAATGTGGGGCCTGGGGACCCCTGGGGGTCCTTGAGGAGGTTCCAATGGGTCCCCAGCAAAGCTAGCATCAAAATCAGTTGAACTCTATACATTCTACCGGTACAAGCTTCACATTGCAATACGTTATGAGCTTGTAGATCTGCAATTTTCAAAATTAAAAAATAAATAAAAAATAAAGTGGAATATAACTCAAATCTTGTATGGGTCCCTGGAACAATATTTTCAGATGGGGGTCCGTGGCCAAATACAAACTTGACATGAAAGAGTTTGAGAACCACTATGTGAGGATGGGACCTCTGTATAACAATGGTTTGAGTTAATCACGTGTGAAAGAATAGACTCCGGTCAGAGCATCCATTTAGGAGGCTTTACTGATGAAGCACATGGTACAAGGAATGCAGCATTTGTGTGTGTGGTATCTAATACAGAGAAATATCAAGACAATAAAATGACACAAATTACAGTTTACAATAATATAGAATACTAGGAAATAATCACAGTGACATTCTTCAAATGGAAAAGGAGCACTAATTAGCTATAGATAAAAAACAACAATGTGGCATCTTACACAATAAATACAGTCAACATAGATTCATACATCACAAGCATCAATAAATAACAGGCACATTATGGAATTAAGCTGCACTTCAAATAACTAACTTAATACGCTACAGTAAAACAAACTAATTTAACCAAACATCATTCACATTTGTTAATTGTATAGGAAACATACACTTTGGCACATTAAGAGCAATAAAGTATTCTACAACTCAATAAACGTAGTTCCCTGCATCATGCGCGCACACAGAACACAGGAAATCTTTAAAATGCACATCTCTGGTCCTGTTGCTTGCTTGTTAGGGAAGGTCTGCTCATTGAATGAAGTTCTGCTAGTCTCAGTCATGATTGCACTCAGAGTCTAGGATTGGCTAAAATATGTATGCACTTAATTTAGGAGAGATTATCTCAACTGTTCTTGGCTAATATGACCCCAAGGAACAACTTAGGAACTATGAGAAATTCTCTATCAGGGGCGAAATACTCGGAAATGACCACGCCCCTTTTAAAATGACCGCTAATTCAAACGTGGCTCTATCTTTTAAACCGTTGGAGCTACAGATTTTCTGAGGTGCTCAAAATGTTCACAATACTCATGTTTAGTGAAAAATAGAAAAGGCTAAAAACGGTCAACTTATTACAGTCCAGGGCCATAAGAATATTTTTGCGAGAATCAATCTAAAAGCACCAAATGTGTCGCAGATATAACCCAGGGCATGCTCTGATGATGTAGCAGATCCCAGATTTCAGTACGTTGGGCTGGTATTGGGACTCCATGACTAAGACTTGGGAACCTTACTGGACCCATCTTGCAGATGCCAGTAAAGCTTGCACCATCCTCCTCCACCGTGGCTTCAAAAGTCATGTAGTGGACATAAAGCAAAGTATGCAAAGCTGGAGTCCGTTGCACCTCGATAGAAGTTGTATGATTAGAACAAAAAAAGTCTGTGATTCTAATTTAAACATAATATTGTTAAAATTCTATACACCTTTGACTAGTATGATATTATTCAATTGATACTGAGCATTACTCTGCATATACTGTACTGGCTGTTACTGTATAATTTGGGTTCAACTCATATTCTATTGTTTCAACATCTGTACACAGGTTGTTTCTTTTCTTCAGTTTGATCTTAACTCATTCCAAAAACTCTACACTCAAATCTGGATGAAACTTTATTTTACATAACATTTTTGATATAGGCCATTTGTAATAGGCAAATCAGAGTGCTCTAGATGGCTTCAATCAATAATATGAGCATTCTAATGTGTTTTTAATGCTCAAAAAGTATAAAATAGACACCAAGTTTGCAAAAATGTAAAAGAGTAAAACTAATTGTCAGATAGTCGCCATCTTTGAAATATGCAAAATAGAGGTCCAGCCACACCCAGTCATAAAGATAAGCGTTCCAACATGTTTCTAATTATCAAAAAACATGATTTAGACACCAAGTTTGCATTCATAGCTCATCTGGTTCAAAAGTTATAGACAAAACCTTTTTCAGGTGGCGGCCATATTGGATTTGGCCACTGTAAGGTTGCTGGCTTGGGCACAGGTTTCCCAAACATAAGTATTCTGAACATTTTGAGCACCTCAGAAAATCTGTAGCTCCAACGGTTCAGAAGATAGTGCCATGTTGGAAGTGTGGTCATTTTAAAAAGGGCGTGGTCATTTTCGAGTATTTCGCCCCGGAAAGAGAATTTCTCATAGTTCCTAAGTTGGTCCTTGGGGTCATATTAGCCAAAACAGTTGAGATATTCTCTCCTAAATTAAGTGCATACATATCTTAGCCAGGTCCTCTACTATCAGGTGTGCCAAGATCATAATTATACTACATTAGATGATGGGTGGTGGTTTTCCGTCACATCACCATGGTAACTGTCTTTATCCGTAGTTTGTTTGATTTACATGCGGTGGTTAAAGGTTCTATGACATTCATTTTCACTTTTTTTTATTTTTGGGGCGGTGTAACCACCCCCTATAAGTGAGTTTTGGACACTGACCATCCTGCACCCTGATTGGCCAATAGTCTACAACGCAGTCTACACCCCTAACCCTTCCACAGTCAATGCAAATCTATACTTTTGCAAAGTCAGCCAATCACATTACAGCTAGTGTCATCACCACTAGCTGTAATGTGATTGGCTGACTTTGCAAATTCAGGACTGTGATTGGCTAGCGAAACACATGACACATGTGCAGCCCTATGAATAGCAGTATGGACAGTATGGAAAAAAGTCTTTTATCCTTTTTTTTTAAGTGAGTCATGTTGTGATGACCACACACCACCCACTTCACACTGGGTGTGATTTTTTTATGTTTTTTGGGGGGTTTTATGACCTCAATTACACCCAGAAAATCTGAACCTTGAACATTCAGTGGATTTTCTGTGGTCTCTTTTTAGCGGCGCTAGCCGCTCTATACCTTTGGAGGCGATGATTGACAGGCGATTATTGACAGGCAAAATCCCTCAACAGCGACACCCGCAGGCAAAGATTTTTTTTTTCATTGCAGTTGAAAAGGCTTTAGAAATGTGAGAGGAAAACACCTGCAATGGATCACTGGAGTGGAATTTGTTGTTCAAACTTTTTATACACGTTTGAAGGACCATGACCAAGACTTTTAATGTGTGGTAAAACTGAATGTCATGAAACCTTTAAAAACTGATTGACAGATTTACACACAATCTAACACATATTGATGTTCATCCTGTCTGTAATCTTTCATTCTGTTTTATTTTCCCATTTCACTGAGATTGGTTTTAGCAAACTGTCACAGTTCAGTTTGATATTCTGCATACTTCCATACAGTAGCACTTTACTGAATAATTATCTACCACTTCCAGGTATATTTTTGTTAAATGATTCTATGTAGTTCATTACTGTTTAATTTGTAGTGACACTGTTAGACAAAGTGATGTTGAATAATAAACCAATGTGTTCATTTCTGTGGAGCTTGAGGTGGAACTCTTCAATGAGGACAGAATAGTTATTTAAATGAAAGCGTTGTTAAAAAAAGCACCTCCTAAATCATATGTATTGATTATTATGACTTAACATACAGTAAACCTCATATTCCAGGAGTTTAGAACCCAGAATAAACTGACACAATGTGTCAGACAACAGATACTAATCGCTGACAGAAAAGTGAGTGTGGTGAACTGTCCAAACTGGTCGACTACACCTCCATCACAGAAGATCAAAGGCGTCCTTCTACATGGTGTGAATCTGTGTTCTCCTGGACCCCATGCTGTCCTGGTGACTGTTGATGTCAGGTCCAGTTTCTCTGAAGCTGACAGGAGATCAGTGGAGGAACACATGGAGCTGCTGGGAGACAGAGTCTGGAGACACTCTCTGGTTCTGTTCACACTGGGATACTGGCTGGGAGAGAGACATGTTGAGGAGTACATCGAGTCTGAAGGAGAACCTCTGAGGTGGCTCCTGGAGAAATGTGTCTACAGGTACCATGTTCTAGACTGCTTCAAGCCGGACATTTCAGAAGTGACAGAGCTGATGGAGAAAGTAGAAGACATGGTGACGAGGAACAGAGGACACTTCAGGGTGGAACGTGAGACAAGACAGATGACTCTGTCTGGAAGACTGAACAGGAAGTTGACATTAAGAGTCAAAGAGGAGCAATGGAGGAGGAGAGAGGAGGAGAGAGAGGAGGAATGGAGGAGGAGAGAGGAGGAATGGAGGAGGAGAGAGGAGGAATGGAGGAGGAGAGAGGAGGAGAGAGAGGAGGAATGGAGGAGGAGAGAGGAGGAGATGATAGACAGGATGTTGAAGTTTGTGGTGAAGGAGCCAGAAGAACCAACCCTGCCAGCTGTCAGGAGGAGAAGGGACAGCTTACTGCACCTTCCACCAAGCAGTGAGTTTCAATATAATTGATCTGATGACAGGTTTTCTAAAGTAACGGTTCTCAAAGTGGGGTCCTTGAGGGGGTTCCAGGGGGTCCCCAGCTAAATGATTGATAGTTAGGAACCAAATGGACCCTTACAGGACTGTAACTCTGGGAGTGTACAAATGGAACAAAATGGACCATTACGTTCCATTTTTACACTCTGGAGGTCCTTGAAATTACAAACGTTTGAGAATCACTAAAGAGAACATTTCTTCATCAGATAACTGAAAAAATTACCTAGCCTTTAATAGAAGTTATTTCAGTAACAGTGCATGAACTCAAAATGTATTCCTTGTTAATATGTAAGTATCAATTGCGCATTATTATGATGATGACGATGATGCTGATGATTATGATTATTATTGTTATTAATTTAAATATCTTGCTGTGTCTTGTGTTGCAGTGAGCGGTGGAACACCATCTGAAACAGGAAGTTCATACCAATGGTCACCTGCCAAGGTCTCTGATTGGCTGAAGAGACCTCCTGGACCAATAGCTTCCTCTTCAGGATATGACACCATGAGTGAAGCTCCCAGCCAGAGAGAGGAAGATGTGATGACTCTGATAGATGAAGATGTAACTATGATTTGATAACAATTACACTCATCTACTGTGTATTGCTTTAATCCATGTCATTATTCTGGTAGAAATGCAAATATGTTAATGGTTTCACCCTTTACCAAATGGATACATATGTGTTTCTTATGTGGTTGTGTCCACCAGCCAGATGGAGATACATCCATGTATGTACATTCTCATAATGTGTTAGAATGTATTGAAAGCAAAGCCCATTGACATGTAGCATCTCATTTTCCAGGGCCTCTATCATATAGTGAAGACTTTTAATTGAATCAATTCAATTCAATCAAACGTGTTCACAGTTATCTTGACCTTTGACTTTTGAACCCCACATTGTAATTAGTTCATCGTAGAGTTCAAGTGGACATTCTTGCCAGATTTTGTGACATTTAAACCAGGCGTTCCTGAGATATTGCTTTTTTAAATTTGTATTCTTTTCATCCCTCCAAACAGGAACACATGCTTCTATCAGAGAATCAGGTCCTGGTTGAACAGCTGAAAACAGAGAAAGAGGAGAAGAGTCTGGTAATAAACACAATACATTTATAGTATTATCAAATGAAATAAACACATAATACATTTGAAGTTTGGTTAGATGATTCTAAAAGAGTTTGTATGAAATTGGACCAAAGTCAAATAAAGAGTGTTTGTGTGTCATCTGTCATTCACATCACTGAACACTGGCTGTCTATGACTGTCCTCTGCTGGTGATAATCTGTCATGACACGTGGGCTCACTAAAACAGTCTGAACTTTAACTTTTCCTGAAACAATAGTCGACTTTCTTTTTTTCTTTTTTCTTTTTTCTTTTTTCTTTTTTCTTTTTTCTTTCTTTCTCTCTCTCCATCCTTCCTTCCTCTCATATGGTGTAGTTGGAGCAGCAGGTGGAGAGACTGAAGGTGGAGCTGGAGACTAAGAACATCCAACTGCAGCAGAGAGACAAGAAACTCATGGAGATGAACACACTGGTGACAACACACCCACGCACACGTGCACAGCACGCACGCACGCACGCACGGCCGCACGCACACAAACACAAACACGTACGAGCGCACGCATGCACAGGAAGTGACTAATAAGCTGATCTATTGGGAGTGGGCAGTGGGGTCAATATCTAAAAGTACAGACAGACACAACAGAGTATAAATACTGCATCATGGTTTATGTCTCTGCCAACCATGTTGTACAAAAATGCATAATTCTGCATTTTATATACTGTAGCACCTTTACACACACACACACACACACACACACACACACACACACACACACACACACACACACACACACACACACACACACACACACACACACACACACACACACACACACACACACACACACACACATCAAATTAAATAAACACACAATACATTTATAGTTTTATCAAAGCACCAAACTTGGCACAGACACTGTTCAGGGCAATGGCATGTGAATGGAGAATAGGCACACCAGAAAGGCTAAGAATTGCGCTACACTACAGCAGTGTTACTGCAAGAAGAAGAAGAAATTCCTTACAGGTGTTTTGCTTCTCTTCCTCCAAACAGGAACAAATGCTTCAATCAGAGAAACAGGTCCTGGTTGAACAGCTGAAACTAAGCAGAGAAAGAGGAGAAGAGTCTTGTAAGTACACAATGTATTTATAGTTTTATCAAATGAAATAAACACACACTACATGTATAGTTGTATCAAACACTGCTTAGTTAAAAGTTTGTATGAAATTGGACCAAAGTCAAATAAAGAGTGTTTGTGTGTCATCTGTCACTAGAGACATTCACATCACTGAATACTATGGTTGACTATTACTGCCCTCTGCTGGTGACAAACTGGCATTTGGGCTCATTAAAACAGAGCTAGTACTTTTCCTGAAAAATGTACGTATGTACTTACTTTTTCTTTCTGTCTTCCTTTTTGTCTTTCTTTCTTTCTTTCTTTCTTTCTTTCTTTCTTTCTTTCTTTCTTTCTTTCTTTCTTTCTTTCTTTCTTTCTTTCTCAGCAGGTGGAGGGTCTGAAGGTGAAGCTGCAGCAAAAAGAGAAGGAACTCATGGAGATGAACACACTGGTGAGAACACGCACGCACGCACGCACGCACGCGTCCCTCTCATATCATGTGATGTCTCTGTGTGTCTCCATCAGGTGTCAGTCAGGAGAACAGGTGATGATGCAGCAGAAACTGCAGAATGAATCTGAGGAGAACAAACGTCTCTTCATGGAGAACTAGAAGCTCCTGAAGAAACCACACCAACAGGAGCAACTCCTCCTGTTTGTTTTTCATTGTATTTTTTATAAAATAAAAAAACAAACTAACAATAGGTATGTAGGAAATATGAACTTATACATGCACACCGACCACTTCCGGACGTCCACAAGCACAGGTCACAGGTTTTGAAATCAGCGGGGAAAAAAAATGTTCATAGTTTTTCATGGATTACGTTTTTTTCTTATTGTGAAAAGGTAACGAAGCCGATCAACCCAGATTCGGCACAAACATGGGGTAAAAGGCCATAAAAGAGCACCTGTCTGCAATGTGTAGACATGGTGCCCCAAGACCCCATGTTTACTGTACATATACATTCATTGCTGTGTTTATCCTTTTAACAGTCATTGTAATCGTACCTCTGTAGATTTGGCAAACTGTTAATAAAGTTTTCAATCAATCGATCAAAAATGTGAGATGTTCATGTTGTTTATACAGATAATAGGTTCACTACATACAGTATTAACCTGGTATTGTTTATGTAAGGCACCACATTGTCCTCTCTGCACTCTATACTTATGTGACTATTTACCTATTCATCTTAGTTTATTGGCTAGGGCAGTGATTCTCAACCTTTTCCATGTCAAGGACCCCCAACATGATATGTATTCTCATCTCAAAGGGAAGCAAAGAGTTACAAATGTTGTGAGAATGCCCGACTTGTGTCTGGAAGCAGTACAGAGGCCTGGAGTAGGGTTTAAGCCAAAGGTCCAGCACGCAACTTAGTATAAATCAGGCATAAAGGTAACCCTAAATCTAGCCTCTAAATGTCTGATCCTAACACTGACCCCAAACGGAATCTTTTCCTAATCTTAAACCTATCTCTGAAAATCACCTTTTAAACCATAAAACAGACATTTTTCTTTTGAGGAACCAGGACAATGGTTCCTCACAACATCTATTTCTCACATTCTACTGGACATTCAGCCCTCACAAGTAACGTGCGCACGCGCACACACACACACACACACACACACACACACACACACACACACACACACACACACACACACACACACACACACACACACACACACACACACACACACACACACACACACTTTAGCCTTCCACAAATCAAATCCCTGAATGGACATTGAAGAAAGAAGATGTTTGAGCAGGAAAGAGGAGACGATTATGGTAGCAGGAATTTATAGATAGTATTGTGTATTTGTTGGTTATCTCATTGAAGCAAGGTTTTACACACATTTGCTAATTCCAACTCAGCTACAGCTGTCGATCTAACAGCTGAGCTCTCTCTCCCACGCTGCTCTCACTCTGTCAGCTATTTGTATTTGTGTAGCAATGTTTTGTCGCTCTTATCTTTAGTACATACCTTATATGACCATTTAGAATAGCATCTCTGGTACAATGTGGACTATAAGAACTGTGTTAGACGGGTGCCATAGAGGCTTCTGCCCCACAGGGCCCAAAGTCTGGCCAGGGAGGCCAGAGCTCTGTCTGCTGTGAATGCTGTCTCTCTGCCTGAATCTTCCTAATAAATGATGAAAACTTCACCCGACTGGATATAATATTTTCCATAATATGATGGAGGATGGAGGCAACACAATCATGCCATGCTTCGTAACTGTGATTATGCACCGATATATATCGCTCGTATGCCGTCCACAATAACAGAAGACAGAAAGGACAGCAAAAAAGACACAGTGAAAGTTACTTTACACCACTGTCTCCTTCAGTCCGGCTCATTCAGTCCACACATTCAGGTCAGGAGGATACTAATTGTATCCAATCAGGAGAGAGACAACTCCACAATCATTTTCTTCAAACGTCTAATGTAACTTGTTGATCTTATGTCCTGTATACAGTAAGTTCTCTCTGTTGATTGGATGAAATTGGCGTCCCACCCCCGACCTGGTGAAAATGTAATGTGTTTACAGAGCTGCAGAGAGAGACCTCCTGTTACTGAACAAACACTGTGTTACTATAACATAATATAGAACTATTTAACACCTACTTTAACAAACATAATATCACTTACATCCACTTTGAGTTCAAAGATTGATGGGAAATGCAATTCTATGAGAGAACTATGACATATAGTTGATAGAATGTTTGTACAGTTATTTTCCTGTATCAAAAGATCTGGAATGAAACAATAAATGTATGTTTGTTGTATGTAATGGATACATCTGTGTGTGTGTGTGTGTGTGTGTGTGTGTGTGTGTGTGTGTGTGTGTGTGTGTGTGTGTGTGTGTGTGTGTGTGTGTGTGTGTGTGTGTGTGTGTGTGTGTGTGTGTGTGTGTGTGTGTGTGTGTGCGTGTGCATGTGTGTGTGTGTGTGTGTGTGTGCGCACGTGTAAATCTGTGGGAGAGGTGTATAGCGTGACAAACATTTGCAGACATATAGGCTAATAAATCATAAATATTGTGCAAAAACAAAACTGGATACGTCTAGACTCACCAATATGTATGGACAGTAATAGGAGTGAGCTGCCACCAGGCAAACTAATAAAGTATTTAAAATAAACTGTAAAACATTGCATCAATACACAGACTACCAAAGGCTACAATACTTTATTATTATTACATATTATCATACAGAATATATGAAAAAAGGACATTTCTCTGAATTAAGGCCTTTCAACCTGGCATCCTTATTTTGGTCATCACAACATGACACGGTGTGAATTTATAGATCGACTATTTTCAGCAACGATATAGAGAAAAACAGGAAGGGGCCTGGCATAGACCCCTGAGGAACTCCGGTATATATACTGTAGGATTTAATCTTCAACAGGGGGTCCGAGACCCCGAGGCGGTCCTCAGAGTTACTACAGGGGGGCTGACAAGTCTTTGTGTGATTGGAACTTTTCTTTTTTTCATTAACCACTTGAACCCTAGCATCCCTATTCTCGGGGGAAATATTCACAGAAAAGAGCCGATCTACAAGTAGAACGGCTACTTTCAGCAAAGAGATCTGGTGTTGAGAGAAGAAGAGCAGACCAAGTACAGAGCCAAATGTCAAGTTTACTGCAGTAGGTATGGAGGCTTAACTGGGAGTGGTGGAAAAAGTAGGCTACTGACATGTTTTACTTAAAGGGATATTTCACTTTAAAATAAACGTTGGGTCATTTTATCATCTATTTTTTTTTTTTTATTGTATTTAGTTTTTTTAATTTTCCCAAAAACATCTTAAAAATAAATGAAACAAGAAAAAATCGAAAAAACACGGCCCCCTCGCGTATTAGAGGGCAGGGTGAGTCACCAGAAAAAGGACGGATGTTTTTGATGAATCTAACATGTTAAAAATGGAGTTTGAAGTTATAATGGGTTTGTATAGGAAAGGGGCGTGTCTGATAAAATGAATATCAAATATCTAAATACTGAATCATGCAACTTAAAAACTGTCTGGGTGGCTCACAAAAGCATGAGTAGACGATAAAATGACCCAACGTTTTTAGAAAGTGAAATATCTCTTTAAGTAAAAATGTCAATACTGCAATGAAGTTTATATTCTGTTAAGTAGAAGTCCCGTATTCAAAATGTACTTGAGTAAAAGTACAAAGGTATCGGCATCAAAATATACTATATAAAGTACCAAAAGTAAAAGTGCTCATGGTGCAGATTGTCCCATTTCACAAGTTAAAAAATATTTAGAAAATAGTAGATCTACAAGCTCACAATGCGTCACAATGCGACGCATTGTTTCAGTTCAGTTTCAGTTTATTTGTATTTATAGTGCAACATCACCCCAAGGGGTCTCTGTGCACTTCACAATACAAAATACATAGTAGTCGAAACACACCGTAAAATGTGCCTGCATGGTCAAACAAGGTACCATGCAGTACACAGCAAAGAAAGAAAAAAATGAAAAGAAAGAGAATACATTTGGAACAATATTTAAAACCATAGTGCAAGAACGTGGCAGTAAACCAAGCAATAAGTTCAATAAAGCTACTATACTATAAACTGCTATAAAACTATGATTCTATAAAACTAGGGGGAGCCATAATGCAGGGAAAAAAGATACGTTTTAAGCCTAGATTTAAAAATGCCCAGAGAGTCGGCATCTCTAACAACTTGAGGGAGAGAATTCCAGAGATAGGGGGCACGATGTGTGAATGCTATACCCCCAACTGTTACTTTATTGTGAGCTTGTAGATCTGCTATTTACAAATGGCCAAAATAGGCTGAAGTGGTTAGTGTGTTTTGTAATAATAATCATAATCTACAGAGTAACTAGTAACTAAAGTTTTCATATAATTGTAGTGGAGTAAAAGTACAATATTTTCCTCTGAGATGTAGTGGAGTAGAAATTATATTGAAAATTGTAAATACTGAAGGAAGTAAAACAATACCTCAAATTGTATTTAAGTACAGTAATTGAGTAAATGTACTTAGTTACTTTACACCACTGGTAACTGGTTAAATCTGAAAATACACTTCAACATGAATCCAACATATTAAGTCAAAGATAATGTGTAAACAAACAAACAAACAAACAAACAAACAAACAAACAAACAAACAAACAAACATGAATGTACACAACACTGATGACAGTAGGCCTACTGTCAAGCAAGTCTATGACGATATCTAATCTATAAAAAATAGTTTTAATCTGCAACATAAATTTACACAATATAGGCTGAAAAAACAATGAAGACCCATATGGGATCTATAGGCTACTTACTAACTAACCAATAACAATCTCCCCTGTCCCTTCAGCTTATGGGATGGTGTTAATTGTCACTGTTGCCATGTCTATTTATTATAAGCGACTTTGGGCCTGTTTTTTCCCCCTGTAAAGTTGCTTGTGAATAACTGGTTGGTTGCAGGCAGTTGTTTTGGGCTTGTTTCTTAATTTGGGCTTCAGTTAAACCCTTCCTCCACACAACTTCCTCTAAGTGAAGTTAAACTCTTCACTTAAACCCTATAAATGTCCTCTAGTTGAAAATAGCCGATCTACAATCTCACAACACCACTGCTAAAACAGAAAAGAAGAGTCATTGTGATGTTATGTAACTGTGTGTACCACATACGGCCCCCATTTCAGACGGGGGTCCGTGGCCAAATACATATTATACATGTTTGGGTGTCCTCCACATAAACATGTTTGAGAACCACTGCTCCAAAACAACATTAGACAATAAAGTGTGAGTCACTTATGGCAGTGTGTAAAGTGACTAAGTACATTTACTCAAGTAGTACAATTTTGAGGTACTATTACTTTACTGGAGAATTTCTATATTGTCTATACTTTTACTTTTACTCCACTACATCTCAGAGGCAAATATTGTGCTTTTACTCCACTACAATTATTTGAAAACTTTATTACTAGTTACTTTTCAGATATAAATTATTATATTATAAAACATACATTAACCACTTTAGCCCTATTTTATACATAGGCTATTTGAAAATAGCAGATCTACAAGCTCACAACGCGTCGCATCGCGTTGTGTTTCCACCACTGATTTTGGGCTTGTTTTCCTAGACCCCGTTGGCTTGTTTCTCTCGCTAGATCTGGCAACCCTGTTAATCACCTGCAGCCGTGGGACAAATGTTTGTCAGTAAACAGGAGAACATCCAGTCATTTATGTAAAGTTTAATCTGTTATATTCAGCAGAAACATGACTTTACTAGAAAGCATCAAGTCACTGATCAAGCAGAGACTTGATTTAGTTGCTGAGGAATTATTTACTTTAATTGAAAGAATTATTGTTGATCATGAGAAGAAGGAGTTATGTTTAAGCAAACAGATAGAAGCTCAACAGAGAACTCTGGACTTGATGCTTAACCCACACATCACACTACACAGAACAGGTCTGTCTGTCTGTCTGTCTGTCTGTCTGTCTGTCTGTCTGTCTGTGTCCTTGTACCAGTGGTGTAAAAAGTACTCACATTTATTTTTACTTAAGGAAACGTATCAATACTGCAATGTAGAAATACTCTGTTACAAGTAAATATCCAGAATTCAACATTTACTTGAGTAAAAGTTCTAAAGTATTGGTTTCAAAATGTATTTAAAGTACAAAAAGTAGAAAGTAGTCATTATACAGAATGTCCCATTTCACAAGTTTTCAAATCTATACAAAATCTTAAGAAAATAAAAAATGAATTATCTCCAAGCCCAATGTGACGCTATGTGAGCTTTTAGATCTGCTATTGTCAAATGGCCGAAGTGATTAATGTGTGTTTTGTAATAATAATCCTAAAAAGTCTAAAAAATAACTAGTAACTAAAGTTTTCAAATAATTGTAGTGGAGTAAAAGTACAATATTTGCCTCTGAGATGTAGTGGAGTAGAAAAAGTACAGTAGGCTACTTGAGTAAATGTACTTACTTAACACCACTGCCTTGTACCACTACACATTTAGATGTTTAGAATGAGACATTGTGGGACAATCTGGATCCTTTTATGGTTAAAAAGGAGTTTTTAGAATTATGATTGAGGTTAGGATGAGGTTTTAAGAGGTTAGGCTTTATGGTTAGGATTAAATGGCACAAAAACATAACATTTCATTCATAAAATTGCCTTTTAGGGTTAATCAAATATTTGAGTATATATATAACAATAATCTATTAGTAATCAATGATATATATATATATATATATATATATTAACATTGTCTACTGGGAGACCTCGGCCACGTCACGCTGACTCAGACATAACCATAAACAAACCCAATATGCCCATATATAGGCATGTATGGAGATCCGGTTGTCCAGAGTCACAGATCAGACCGCTATGCCTATATATGGTCATGTGCATATATGGGACCGACTGACTTCAAACTGGGCGCACTCAGTGGCAAGGACTCAAGGTTCAGATATGAGGTTGTCCAGAACCGCCGATCCGTCCATTTTGCCCTTATATGGGCATGCCAATGTACATGCTATGGGCATATACTAATGACATCAGAGATCTCCATATATGGGCATTAAGGGACACAGGTAGACAGACAGATACAGAGATCTCCATCTATATCCCATCCCAACAATACAATCAGAGAGCCGTGCGCCTTTGGAACCTCAACCACTAAGGAACAACTCACGGCCAAAGCACTGCTCCATTTCCCTCCCAACTTGCTACAAAAATCACTCATGCAAAAGTATATAAGTAATTCTACTTAATTTACAACCTTCACATGTGCCTCATTTTAAAATAATCATAAAGTGTCATAAAGTGTCTGCTCCAAATTTTTCCAAATTTCCTTCCGGGTGGTCAATCTCACCTGCCAATCATCATCTGCGAAACAGTGACGTACGTTGCCACGTCCGTTGCCACGTCGCGCTGACGTACGTTGCCACGTCGCGCTGACGAGACAGAGGAAGGGCCAACCATATATCTATGGGGCCAACGAGGGACACAGCCAGAGCGTTACACAGACACAGAGCGACAAACACACGGACGCGAGCAAGACACGGCTGGACCAACAAACTCACTTCACTATTCTGCAAGGACAGCCACCACAGTCATTATGCCTCGCAGAAAAAGGAGTACACAACAAAGCCAACAAAAGAAGCGCCACATGTGGCTATCCTCCCTGCCCCCCCCCCCCCCCCCCCCACAAATAATCATATTTGAACTGGAGACCCCCCCATTTTGTTTGACTCCGTTCCACAAGTCAATATTGTGAAAGTAGCAGATCTACAAGCTCACAACGCCTACGCTTGTAGATCGGCTATTTTCAACATGTTTGCCTCTTTCTTATATTATTTGACAATGTGGCCAATGTTTTACAGTATAGTTTGTTGACTACTTTTGTTGCAGTAATGGTCTTTCCCTTTACTTTAGCTTTTTTATTGTCTCCACCAGGCCGAAAGGCATGGCGCGAGAGTATGTTTTACACCCTGTCCGTCCGTCTGTGGATAGCTAATCTCCCGCATCGTTGCCTTGATCGCAGCGAAACTGTGCACACACACTCCCTGCATGCCAATTCAGAACCTCTGCCCCATTCCTTTCACATGGCCCTGTTATAGTGCCACCAGGAGGCCGCTTTTTGCAAAACACATTTTCTCACAGTACTCCTACATATTTTGTCCTAACATCACGCAAATCGAAACACAGTATCTCTATAGTCATTTAAAAAAAAACGTCTTTCAGATTTTTCATATTCCATCCTGATTGACTAAAAATGGCTTCCAAAGTTTGCAGGACTGCTCCGTTTTGACCAAAATGCCTCAAATTATGAACACAGCATGCACTTTCCGTGCAACTTTGCACCCACATTCCCACTATGCCGAGGAAGAAATTCCACTTGAGATTTTTCTAATCAGCCTCATGGTGGCGCTATAACAGTCCGATTTGTGTTTTTACCTACAACTGCACCAATCTATGTCAAACTTTGTATGTGCACTCTCTAGAGGTCAAGGAAAAACCTTTCCCCTGCATTTTTCACATCTACCTTTTATAGCGCCACCAGGAGGCCGACTTATGTAAAACATATTTCTTTACATTACTCCTTCCGATTTTATCTAAATTTCACGCAAATCGGTACACATGATCTCTATAGTCATGTGATCAAGTCGGATCTGTTTAATCTTTCATATTCCATCCCCATTGGCTAAGATTCACATCTAAAGTTTGCACAAAATGCCGCAAATCATGAATGCAGCGTCCGATTGCGGTCAACTTTGCACGCACATTCACACTATGTTGAGGAACAAGTGCTACCATTTTAACATTGGCCTGTGGGGGGTCCCCACCGACAGGTTGAGAACCACTGTATTAGGGGAGAGTCCGTGAGAGCTGGATAAACGAGGTCAAATGTGTCAAAAGGAGTCTGTACGGCTGTCGATAAATCAACACATGACGTCTCCACCCTATGTATGACCCAGCTGCCTATCCCTTGATCTTGCCATATGGAGATGCTGGCTTCAGCATCGACAATCCCATCCTCAAGGTTAATGCAAATTCAGCCAGAGGCAAAGTCACTCTTCAGGAGTTCTTCAGATTCCATCTACAACAAAGAACTAATTCTTTCAACACCCTTCTGAAGTCAGGGAGACTTACTCAAGAATACTTCTGTGATCAATACTCCAAAATTGAAAGTTGCCGGATGAAATTCTACAGGAGTAGGGAACAACAAGACAAGTACAGGGCCCACCAGTATTCAGGTCTGGATGATGCCCTAACTGCACAGCAAGCACAGCCAGGACAGACTGAGGCCACCAGGATTGGTCAACAGATAATTCTTCCAGGCTCACACACTGGTAGCCCCAGATACCAATTCAAGCGCTTTCAAGATGCCCTTGCCATAGCAGCCAGATATAGAAGGTTTGACCTCTTCATTACCATGACGTCAAACGCAAGGAGTGAAGGTGTACTGAGTAACATCTTTCCAGGACAGCAGCCCACTGACAGACCAGACATTGTTAACAAAGTTTTCAAAAGGAGTTTGGATGAGCTCCTCCACGACACAAAGCTCGGCGTCTTTGGGAAGATGAAGGCTAGAATACACACTATTGAAGGACAGATGAGAGGACTGAAACATGCCCACATACTGCTACTCCTACATGAGATTTTGACTGTCGATGACATTGATCAAATAATTAGAGCAGACATACCTGACAAACAAAAGGAGCCAGAGCTGTATGAGCTGGTGTGTCGATTCATGCTACATGGACCCTGTGGCCCGGCCTACCCTAACAGCCCCTGCATGGTCAATGGTATCTGTACTAAGAAATTCCCTAGAAACTTCTGTGCCAACACACGACTGCCTCATGATGGTCATGGCTACCCAGAGTACAGACGGCCCATTGTCGGTCACACCCATAAGAAGAATGACTTTCTGTTTGACAGCAGGTGGGTCGTTCCTTACGACGCTTGGGTCCTACTTAAATATAAATGCCACATCAATGTTGAATTTGTTGGCTCCTTCCGTACCATCAAGTACCTGTACAAATACGTCCATAAAGGAGTTGATGTTGGCACTCTCGATATTGAAGACAGGGATGAGATCTCCAGATTCATCAATGCCAGTGTTATGTTGAATCCCTGATCATAACCTCAAATTGAAAGTAGGCGCACCAGTCAAGCTGCTTAGAAACCTGCAATCAGGTCCTGACCGCACTCTCAAGAATGGCACCAGAATGGTGGTAATGCAAATGATGGACAGAGTCATTGAGTGTGAGATTGCAGTAGGCACAAACAGGGGTGAAACAATCTTCCTACCAAGAATACCTCACTATGACAGAGGTGAGCTTCCCTTCACCTTCATTAGACGACAGTTCCCTATCCGCTTAGCATTCTCTGTTACAATCAATAAGGGTCAGGGCCAAGAGAATGAACGAGTTGGCATCTACTTGCCTAAACCTGTGTTCGCTCATGGCCAACTCTACACAGCCTTCTCTAGAGGAAAGAGAGCCAGCGCTGTAAAAGTTTTCATTGTGGATAATGACAAGGGCATTACTGACAACATTGTTTATAGCGAACTCCTTTAGGATAATGGGCATAAATGGACACAGACAGACACAGAGATCTCCATATGATCTCCATATGATCTCCATATGTGGCTATGGGTTTCCTACAGTTACTGCACAATTTTGACTTTATTCAACATGTTGTTGGGCCAACACATAAACATGGCCACACCCTGGACTTGGTGATCACTAAAGGTTTGAATATCACTGTTGACAGTATTATTGATAAGCCCGAACTAACAGACCACTATTTATTGTGTTTTAATATAACTGTCTTTGATCTAAGGAAAAACAATACAGAATATACTATAAAAAAACGTTTTTTTAGCTCATCTGCAGCAAACGACTTTCCTCGTCATCTGGCGTGTGTGCAGGTGCCCCCCCTACTTGATGCCCCCTCAGTGAATGATATGGTTCAACATTTTAATCTCAAATTAGAGTCAGCTCTCGACATAGTGGCTCCTATGAAAACTAAAAAGAAACTTAATTCTAGAGTAACACCCTGGATCAACGAGCACATGCGCTCACTCAAGAAAGAATGTCGTAGAGCTGAGCGAATCTGGAGAAAAAACAAACTCACTGTCCACCTAGAGATTTTTAAGAAGTCAACAGTGGCCTATAACAAAGCACTGCGCTTGGCAAGGCAAGCATATTTTTCAGGCATTATCAATGACAACAAGCAAAATGCCAGAGTCTTATTCTCTACCATTGAACATCTCTTAAACCCCCCCCAGGCTTACAAGGAGTCGCTCCCTGCTTCTAAAGCTAAGTGTGATGAGTTTGCGTCTTTTTTTGCAAACAAAATTTTTAGCATTCGAGCTGGTATTATGAATGCTGCTGCTAGCACTGCAAATGCTGCAAATGGTGCATGGTGCAAAAACGTAGATCACTCCAGAGGAAGTCTAATATCTTTCTGCACAATTAATGAAGAGGAACTCCATAAAACTATATCACAGATGACATCATCATCTTGTTCACTGGATGCAATACCCACCCCGTTTCTCAAAGAGGTTTTAGACAGCGTGATTGGAGATATCCTAAGAATTGTAAACAGCTCTCTACTTTCAGGCGTCTTTCCAGACTCACTGAAAACGGCTGTAGTCAGGCCGTTACTCAAGAAACACAACCTTGATCCATTGGTGCTGGGTAATTATAGACCAATCTCTAATCTGCCATTTCTGGGAAAGGTCTTAGAAAAAACTATCTTTCATCAACTGGATGTGTTCCTACAGAACAATAAGGTTCATAACAAATTCCAATCTGGCTTCAGGAAAGGTCATAGCACAGAAACAGCACTTGTAAAAGTAATTAATGATCTTAGGGTGTCCGCTGACAACAAAAATATATCTGTTCTCCTACTCCTTGACTTAACCGCTGCTTTTGACACGATTGATCACAAAATTCTACTACAACGCATGGAGTACTGGATTGGTTTGTCAGGCACAGCCTTGTCTTGGTTTTACTCTTACCTAACAGGCAGAAGCTATTTTGTCAGCCTAGCTAATTTTGACTCAGACAAACATGACATCTGTTCTGGTATTCCACAGGGCTCAATTCTGGGTCCTTTATTGTTCTCCCTGTATATACTACCACTGGGAGAACTCATCGCCGATCACGGAGTGAACTTCCATTTCTATGCTGATGATACCCAGCTGTATCTTTCGGTAGCTCCAGACGACCCCTGCGCTCTAGACCCATTGTTGACCTGTCTGTCCAGTATAAAATGCTGGATGAGTGAGAACTTTCTTAAGCTAAATGAGGATAAAACAGAAATTCTCATAATTGGCTCCAGTGAGCAGAGAGAATTAATAATAAGTAGACTTGGTAACCTGGCTGTAGAAAGTAACACCACAGTAAAGAACCTGGGGGTTATTATCGACTCTGAATTGAATTTTAATGCACACATTAATCATGTCACCAAGATTGCTTTCTTTCATCTTAGAAATATTGCGCGAATTAGAGACTATCTGTCGTTAGACGACGCAAAAACGCTGATCCACGCTTTTGTTTTCTCTCGGCTTGATTACTGCAATGCACTCTACTCTGGCCTGCCTAAGAAAACAACTGACAGATTACAACTTGTTCAAAATGCGGCAGCCAGAATTTTAACTAAAACTAGAATGAGAGAACATATCACTCCAGTTCTAGCTTCACTACACTGGCTCCCGGTTGTTTTTAGGATTGATTTTAAAATTCTTTTAATAGTTTATAAAGCTCTAAATGGTCTGGCACCTTCCTACCTCTATGACTGCCTAGAGAGACATGATCCAAACCGGACCCTCAGGTCTTCAAGTGCTGACCTACTCGAGGTGCCTAAAATGACATATAAAAAATACGGTGAAGCAGCATTCTGCTTTTACGGACCAACAGTGTGGAATAAACTCCCATTACACCTAAAACAGGCAGCCTCTGTCGATAGCTTTAAAGCACAGCTCAAGACCTATTTCTTCACTCTTGCTTTTAGCTGACTCTTTGGTTGATTTTTAAGTCCTCACTGTATTGCCTATTTTAATGTTTTATGCTTTTGCTTTTATTTTATTTTATTTTTTGTTTGCTTTATTGTTAAATTGGTTGTAACTGTAACTGTATTCTTGCTCTGTAAAGCACTTTGCGCTGCATTTCATGTCATGAAAGGTGCTATACAAATAAAGTTTATTATTATTATTATTATTATTATTATTATTATTATTATTATTATTATTATTATTATTATTATTATATACGGGCATAAAAGGGACACACCCAGACACATACAGAGATGTCCATATATCACAGACACAGATAGCTCCATATATGGGCATAAATGCACACACAGATGGGCATAAATGGACACAGGCAAACAGATGGCCAAAACGGGTCCTATGACAACAGGTATAATGGGGTTTGATTTAAAGGGTGGAGCATTCATTCCCTATTTACATCGTTCCTGTGTAGGCCGGTCCCCGACTAGACCCTCGGCAACCCGAAGGGCTAGACGCTCGGCCGAGCTTCTAGTATATACAATTGAGAAAAGTCAGCACTTCGTGTCCCCCGCTGAAGCCACCCCTATCTATATATATACAAACCCCCCTGGACAGGAAGTGAGGTCAGACAACACACTCCATATATGGGCATAACTCCATTGGGAACATCTCCTATTATGGCTTTATATATTATAGAGACCAACAAACACAAAGCACCGTGCAGCGGATAGGGGTGAGGGGGGGGCGCAGCGCCCCGACCCTCTAGTATATTACAACAGGTATTCTGACAAAGCCCCTGACACTGTACTGTTCTGTGAACCACCAACAACTCTACAACTATTCACCTTATTCCTGGCTACGCCCACTGTGGGCCTGGCTAGGCCCACTGTGGGCGTGGCCATGCCCACTGTGGGCGTGGCCAGGTAGGGGAGGTGGGGAGCCCCATATCAATGAGTTGATTAGTTGGGCTTGCTTTATAATGTTTTTTAAACCAGTGGTTGCCACATTTTTTCATTTGAAGGACCCCCAGATAATGTTTTTATCCGCAGAGTCGCAGACCCCCATCTGAAAATATCTGGTGCCAGGGACCCCCATACAAGATTTGTGTTGTTAAAATGTTTCAAAAATATTAAACGTATTTTACTTTTTGTCCCAATATTTTTTTTTGAAAAAAGCAGATCTACAAGCTCACAACGTGTCGTGATGTGACACTTTGTGAGCTTGTTGATCTGCTGTTTTCAAATAGCCGATGTAAAGTGTTAAAACTGAGCCTAGTTGCTTCTTTTGGGCTTGTTTTCATAGACCTGGCTGCTTGTTTATTTAGCAAAATCTGGCAACACAGTGATTACCTGCATTACACCTGCAGTAGCCTACTAGGGAGGAAGTGAACAGATATTAAATGAAGCAGCACACATATAAAAACTCAATGGCGCCCCCTGTAAGAGGCAATGGCGGCGCCCTGGAGAAAGTCAGGAATGAAAACACATGGAGTTGCTCTGTGCTGATGTTACCTCCTCTCTCCTCCTTCTAGACCTCCCACTCCTCCCTGTGTGTAAAGAGGAGGTTTCTCCTGAACAGCAGGAGAGGAGCTCCAGTCTGGTCCAGGAGGAACCAGAACCTCCACAGATTAGTAAGGTGTGGAGCGACGCTCCCTCAGGTAAGAACTTCATTACTACTAATGTAAAAACATTGATGTTTTGCTCTGTTGACCTTCATCAGATAAACAACACATGTGATAGGTTGCTACTAGGCCTGGGGGTGATAACCACATCAAAGTCATACTGCAGTTATGTGATGCGTACCGTGGGGTTGAGCTCATAACTGTGAATATTATAAAAAGGGGGGGCAGTTAAAAGTTATATGACTGTATATTGTGTGATATGTAATGTAAAGTTAAATATATTAAAGGGATAGTTCACCCCAAAAAATATTTTTTTTCTATTGATTAATCACCCATGAAGACTTGAATTCATGGATATATGTTTGTTTTTGTCGCATTCCTAAGCCAATAATTTGATGACCAGCGGAATGGTAGGCAGCGGTTCCGGCTGTTTGTGTCTCTTACCGGAACCGCTGCCGGTCATCAAATTATTGGCTTAGGAATGCGACGGAAAAAAAAAATCCATGAATTCAAGTCTCCATAGGGTGTCATTCCTGATTCATGTTTCGTAGTACGACGGTGTCACACGCCAAACGCAGTTGATGTACAAGCCCACAGCGTGGTACATCTTGTGGGCTTGTAGATCGAACTGTGTTCGTCGTAAGGCAAGGTATAAACAGGTGGGGGCGGGGTTGTGTCAGCTGTTTTAAGAGCAGAACTACAAGCTCTCTTGTTAACTTGTAGATCAGTTATTTATGGCGGCCGACACCTTCATCGACTGACGGCACTGTTGCAAAAAAATTCGATGTCTTGTATTTTTTCAAAACAAACTGTTTCAATTTCAATTCATGTTGTTTTGATCTAAAATTTATATTTTCTAAACTTTAACGGATTACATGGAGGTGACACTGTGTACGTCATGGATGGACCAGTTTCTAGCTGCCTCACGCTACAGAAACAGGAGATAGGCTCCTGTCCTATAGGCCACATGGCTCGCTAATGCTTACTTACTTCAAAGCTTACTTGTAGCTTTAATGTACACTTTAACACAAGGCCAATTATGTGAGTCAACTGCCCTCTAAAACTTAAAAGGCTTTATATTTTTGGGCGGTGCAACCGCCCCTATATGTGAGGTTTGGAATTTGCACCCCCCCCCACCAGTGTACCCCCCTAACCCTGCACCGTGATTGGCCACCATGACTCTATTCAGGACTGTGATTGGCTAGAGTCACATGACACACATGTGCATAGCCCTATAAATAGGACTATGCACTTAAAAAAAAAACACTTTTATGTTTTTTTTAAGTGAATCACTTCCATCACTGTGATGACCACTGTGACCACACCGCCCACTTCACACTGGGTGTGATTTTTTACAATTAACTCATGTTATCTTTTTCTAGAGTTCCTGCACCTCCCCGTGTGTAAAGAAGAGGTTTCCCCTAAACAGCAGGAGAGGAGCTCCAGTCTGATCCAGCAGGAACCAGAACCTCCACAGATTAAGGAGACACATGAGGAGCTTCTTCAAAGACCAGAGGAGGTTACTGGGTCAGTGTTGACAGTACTAGCAGTGAGAAGTGAAGATGATGATGAAAACAGAGAGACAGAGCCTGTAGCCAGCAGCTCAACTGAACACATGAAAACACAAGCTGATGTAGAGGATTGTGGAACATCACAACCAACTAGTGATGATCAGCTCCTTTCTTCACACAGTTCTGAATCTGACACTGAAGACAGTGATGAGAGGGAGGAGACCAGGGAAGAATCTGACACTGACGACAGTGATGAGAGGGAGGAGACCAGGGAAGAATCTGACACTGAAGACAGTGATGAGAGGGAGGAGACCAGGGAAGAATCTGACACTGAAGACAGTGATGAGAGGGAGGAGACCAGGGAAGGTCAGTCAGCTTTAAAAACACTGAGATCACACAAGAAAAAACATGTGGAAGGACAAAGATTGTCTTTCAGTAACAAGCTGTCCCAAGACCTGAAGTCATCAAAACAAACTCGCTCCATGAGGAGACACACAGGGAAGAAAAGGTTTAATTGTACAGAGTGTGGCAAAAGGTTTAGTCAAAAGAGTGATCTGACGAGACACACAATGATCCATACAGGGGAAAAGGCCTTTACTTGTACAGAGTGTGGCGAAAGGTTTAATCGAAAGGACCACCTGAAGAGACACACAATGATCCATACAGGGGAAAAGGCCTTTACTTGTACAGTTTGTAGCAAACTTTTTAATATTAAGGGCAGTCTGAAGTCACACATGATGATACATACAGGAGAAAAGGCCTTTACTTGTACAGTTTGTAGCAAAAGTTTTAATCGTAAGTACGGTCTGAAGTCACACATGAGTACTCATGGGGAAACAGTCTTTACTTGTACTGTTTGTGGTAAAGGCTTTGGTCACATATGTCATTTGAAGACACACATGAGGATTCATACAGGGGAAAAACCATTTACCTGTACAGTTTGTGGTAAAGGCTTTGGTCAGATGGGTCATGCGAAACAACACATGAAGTCTCATGAAGGAGGGAAAAAACGTTAGTTTTTGGTGCTCCAAGTGATGTTTTTTTTTTTAATGTGTTAAAATGTCAGTTCAATTCAAGTTAAAGCTCTAGATTCAGATCGTAATCATTGCTATAGTGTTTGTTCAGTAACAGGAGTCTCCCAGCTTCAATTTGAATGTGTTCCAGTTCCGAATTTGTATGTTCGTTCATTTTCAGTTCAAATACAGAAGAAATGTATGTACAGTATATTGTAATCCAAAATTACTATTTCATTCACTCAAGATTGAGAGAATTCTGTTAGTTAAACAGTAGTTGTGTTTTGTTTTTGAAAGAAGCAAATAAAAATAATCTAATGTGATCTGATGATGTCAACATAACCATATACCATTAATTTCTCTGTTCATTACTTCCTGGAAACTCTTCATTACAGTCAATGTATTTGGCAGCAGTGGTGGAAGAAGTACTGAGGTCTTTTACTTATGTAAAAGTATTAATACCACTAAAGTACTCTTTACAAGTAAAAGTCCTGTATTAGGTTTTGACTTGAGTAAAAGTGCAAAAGTATTGGCATCAACATGTACTTATAGTATGAAAAGTAAAAGTACTTACGCAGAATGTCCCATTTCCCAAGTTTCAGAATGTATAGCATTACTTGAAAATATCTATTTAGCAGAAGTATATTATAGGTCTTAAGTGGTTAATTCACATTTTGTAATAACATCTACAAAGTAACTAGTAACTAAGTACAATATTTGTCTGAGATGTAGTGGAGTAGAAGTAAAAGTATTGAAAATAGGAAATGAGTATACATTTTGTTTGTACAATGTTACTTTTCCACCACTGATGTAACGTAATCGTAATTCATATGGACAAAAGTCACATCCCCTTTAGTAATGAGTAATCCCTACTCATCTTGAGTATGGATGTCACAGTATGGGAGTTTGATGGTTCGGTTATTCTGAGGAAATATCACAGAAGGTTTTACCATTATTATCAGGTAATATATTACATGATACTATGGAGGATGGAAGTATTTTTTATAATGAAAATATTTTTGTATTGAAAAAGAAGGTGAGAGAAATGTGCCTTTATAGAATTCACTGTAGCTGCCTTTTAAAATCAGACATGACAGAGAGTTCAGAGTCGTGTCTTTGTCCTCACTTTGTGTTGGATTTGTCACTCGTTAGTAAGATGTGGATTCACTTTTAACGTGAAAATATTGATGTTTGAAATCGATACAGTATCCCAGTAAAATGACCACTTAAACCCTATATACTTTATTGACCGACGTCCCCCAGGGCTCTATTCTAGGTCTGCTAGTATTTCCCTCTATACCAAATCTCTTCGTCTCGATTAGCCGATCTACAAGCTCACAACGGCCCTCATTTATCAACGCAGCGTATAAACCGGCGTATATTTTTCCATATATTCGGCCGTACACCAACGTCGAAGTCACATTTATCAACGCATCCTACACAGCTGATCCGAGCATACATTTGGTCCCAGCGTTGATAAATGTCACGGCTGAAACCGAGCGTCATTTAAATAACACGCCCTTAAATATTCTCAAAACGCCCCGATTTTACGACATGAAGACGAACCAGAATACGACCAAAGACATGAAAAGCCAATAAGAAATAGTTTAACCCCGATCGCCTCGCCTCGCCACACACGCCCCTCTCTCTCTCACGCGCGCACACACACACACACACACACACACACACACACACACACACCCGCCCAGCTGTGTTTCTCATGTAACCCGTACCGTAGCGGTACAATCACGTAGGCTTGAAGCCTACATGAATGACATATTATGATACCAATCAATCACATCGACATGAATGGAATACGTTTGTATATTAATGTATTTAACCCATACCGAGCAGTGCGTGTTCGAGTTACACTAAAATAAAGCCGTCATGTGTAGGCTATTCCCATTTCCCAGTGAGACTCGGACCGTCGGACGGGCGAGTCCCGTCCCGCTCCGCATTAATGAGAGATAGCCTGGAGAGAACATTAATGAATGAAGGCTGGTGTGTGTTGGACCATGCAGGGTTAAATGTCTGATCTCCCGGTGGCCATGAAAATATAACAGCAGCGGTCTAAACTCCCGAGTGCTCTTGCCGAAGCGCTGTATATTTTCAAAATAGCAGATCTACAAGCTCACAACGCGTCGCTGGCTTGTGAGCTTGTAGATCTGCTATTTTCAATACAGCCAGATCTACAATCTTATCTGAATGACTGTTAAAGCAGTTTTTTTAAATTACTTTATAAAATGTTATATTTTCACAGGGATTATTTATTAGTGTAGATATACATTTATGAGTGGAGTATGTGTTCAGATGCCTGTCAGACAGTCAAACAATGCTGATCCGCAGGTCTAGGATGGAATAAACGGGTGCAGCCAACGTCAACATCTGGTCTCGACCAGACGTGAGATCTCAGCGTACCGTAGGATGAAGCCCACGTCAGGATATATTGATAAATGCCGAAAGGTGCGGTGATCTCGCCGTACGCCCATTATTTGGGCTGCACCGCGTTGATAAATGAGGGCCAACGTGTCTTGTGGTGACATGTTGTGATTCTGACAGACTCTACAGCTGCAGAGAAGCTGAGCTTGATAGTTCCACACTGACCATTCAGAGCTCCATGTGAGCACCTTCCTCACTGTAATATATCCATGTTATAATGATAACGTAACATGAGACTAGATATCATGTACAACGGGTACAAGGGCTATTACATAACCAGGTGGGGCATGCGTTCACAATGTGCATCGTTCCTGAGTAGATCTGTGCCCGGTCCAGTATCCTACATTCATTACACATGAAGTGAAATATTTAAAGCCTTCTTTATATTGATTTAATTGATTGATTGAAAACATTTAAAAATCCAGTAGCTCATAATATTACAATACTACATGAGGCCAATCAATAGCTCGTGCTCATTTGATTTGGCTATTTTATCTCATGTGTTTATGAAAGTAGATAGCTGATATATTGCACTTTTACCTTAGCGCTAGGTATACTCTTGGTTGCTTGTTTTTACAGGAAATGCACTTAAGACCTCTGGTGATTAGTAGTTTCGTTCCCTGTATACCTATGTTGAATGCACTTATTGTAAGTCGCTTTGGATAAAAGCGTCTGCTAAATGACTGTAATGTAATGTATAATACAGCAGTGTTGTCGACTAATTTTGTCGACTAAAACTATGACGAAAAATGTCGGTCGACTACCTTTTTTCACTGACGAAAACAAAATAAAAACTAAGCTATGATGACTAAAACTAAGACTAAATATATTGACAATTTTGTCAACAAATAAAAACTAGACTAAAATGTTAGTGAGGGCCTATAGTGGAGAAGAGATCCAGTAGAACTAAAAGACAAGTCATTTTATGTTTGGCTGCGCTCGGGTGTTGCGCTCTGAAAATAGCAGATCTACAAGCTCACAACGCGCCGCAGCGCGACGCGTTGTGAGCTTGTAGATCTGCTATTTTCAGCATGCAACCAAGTGTAAAATCAGCCATTATGACGCCATCAAGGCACCACCAACATACATTTTAGTCAACTAAATCAACTGTACATTTAGTCGACTATGATCTAATAATATTTAGTCGACGAAACTAGACAAAAAGTAAAACTTTTCAGATGACTAAAATATGACTAAAACTAAATGGAATTTCATTCAAAAGACTATGACTAAAACTACATCAAAATTTGCTGACAAAATCAACACTGTAATACAGAAATGTCAACCTTCTGAATAGTATGTTACTATACTTATGCACTCAATACTTAGTCTGGGCTCCTTTCACATGAGGAGCCCAGACCATTCACTTTACAGATGAATGTTAAATGTTGGATTTCATTTGTAAATCAAGGTCCCAGAGTCTGGAGGAGGAGTGTAGAGACACATGTGGTATCTTTAAAACCACAGACTTACAGGTTTTACTGCACTATTGAAGTTTGCCAACAACGCCATATTGTAAAGATAGTTTGATGTTCCAGAGATGTGAATGAGTGTTTGAAGAATAGATTGAGACATCACTCCAGCAGTGAGGTTACTTCTTCCGATTTATTGCAGTACAAACAGAGTACAAACAGTTTTCCTAGGGAGCCATCAGCTCCCCTCATCGGCCCTTCGGCCTCTGAGAGTTAGTTACATTTCAGTCAGTCTTTTATAGCAGTGGTCACATTTGAGATCTAAGAGGAGGTACATGTTGGGTGTGTCAGCCCTGTAAGGTGGGACCCCCACCTCCTCTGGCTCTCTACATTTGCAACTGTAAAGAGCCAGGAAAGGAAAGGTGTCAGCCTTGATCTCAAATGCCTAGACGCTCTGTCTATCAACTAGAACAATAGTCAATGCTAATTGTCACCCCCACCAGGCTCCTCTCTGTCTGCTGTCTGTATAGGACAAAGTGACTTGTAATCCTAGTACTTCTAACATATGGAAATATACAACACACACAATCTAAATGCCTTGAAACCCAGAGTGACGTTTCCACAGTCAGCCATGATTTGGGCTGCCATGTCATGTGATGCTGTTGGTCCTCTGGGTGTTTTATAGACCAGAGTCATGTGATGCTGTTGGTCCTCTGGGTGTTTTATAGACCAGAGTCATGTGATGCTGTTGGTCCTCTGTGTGTTTTATAGACCAGAGTCATGTGATGCTGTTGGTCCTCTGTGTGTTTTATAGACCAGAGTCATGTGATGCTGTTGGTCCTCTGGGTGTTTTATAGACCAGAGTCATGTGATGCTGTTGGTCCTCTGTGTGTTTTATAGACCAGAGTCATCATGTGATGCTGTTGGTCCACTAGTTACTTTTTCGATTTTTATTATCATTACAAAACAAACATTAACCAACTTCAGCCCTATATACATTTCGGCCATTTGACAATAGCCGATCTACAAGCTCACAATGTGTTGCGATGCGGTCATTGTGAGCTTGTAGATCGGCTATTTTCAAAGGATTTTTATACATTTGAAAACTTGAAATGGGACATTTTGCACAATGAGTACTTTTACTTTTGGTACTTTAAGTCCA
This sequence comes from Gymnoscopelus microlampas, assembly GCF_963454915.1. Classification (NCBI taxonomy): domain Eukaryota; kingdom Metazoa; phylum Chordata; class Actinopteri; order Myctophiformes; family Myctophidae; genus Gymnoscopelus; species Gymnoscopelus microlampas. Next base: position 59,044,111 of record NC_139939.1, read on the forward strand.
TTTTGATGCCAATACTTTTGTACTTTTACTCAAGTAAATTTGAATTCCGGACTTTTAGTTGTAAGAGAGTATTTCTACATTGCAGTATTGATAGATACTTTTACTTAAGTAAAGCAATTGACTACTTATTCCACCCCTGCTCTAAGTCCTCTCACTGGGGGCTCCTCACTGGCAGGTGAGTCAGTAGGATACAACAGCAGTCAAGTTATCAAATAAATAAACATCTTTTGAAAATAGCAGCTCTACAAGCTCTCAATGCGTCGCACCGCGACGCATTGAGAGCTTGTAGAGCTGCTATTTTCAAATATGAAGTTACATTGAAAATGGGTGAAGTCGTCCACGGTTCCCTTTAACCATTCCTATATATGTTTTTATCTATATAATGTTGGCCTGCATACATAATGTTTTTTTGATGAACATAAATTCAATCATACATACAGTATTGTGTACACATATTGTAGTGTAGTGGTTCTCAAAGTGAGGTCCAGGGACCCTCTGGGTTACTTGAGGGGGTTTACAGGTCTGTATCTCAGAGTGTACAACACATGTGTTCACTCTCAGAGTTATGGTGGTCCTTGAGATTCACATGTTTTAGAACCACTGGTATTGTAATTGCCTACTTGTTGTAAATTATGTGTACGAGCTCTTGTTTGAAAACACCCCCATTTGAACATATTTAGTGGCAGGGACCCCCATAAGACACGATTTGTGTTAAAGCTTTTCGCGATTCATTGTTTCACGATTTTTCAAAATGATTTAAAAAGAGCCGATCTACAAGTTTACCACACGATGCAATACGACGCGTTATTTTCAAATAGCCTCAGTATAAAATAGGGGTTAAGAGTTAAACTGATGTTGATGCTGTATTAAGTCAATTTGCTGGGGACCCCCTGGAACCCCCTCAAGGACCCCTGGGGGATCCCTAGACCCCACTATAACCACCGGCCTATTGGATCATTATGCCATTAATGTTGCTTCCAGATCAGACTGCACATATGATACTAGATAGGATTCACTGTTCAAAACTCTTTGAAAAGTATTTTACATTAATGGACAGTTTTCCAGTTTGATGGTTCTGACCATCACATTAATGCTTGTTGTTCCATGTTGCTGTCTTCATGAAGACATCATTATACTGTTCCTGTATTAAGACCTGACACTGTGATGTATTTAAATCTACAGGGGGACTAAATGATTAATATAATTATAATGTGATAATCGTCATAATTAATAGTTTTTTATGTTCAACTATAGTGTTTAACACACAACAGAGCAGATGCCGTAGCCAATTACAACGCAGCTGTCCCTTCAGCTTATGGGATCTATTAATACACAACTAGCCAATCACAACGCAGCTGTCCCTTCAGCATATGGGATGGTGTTCATCAGCGTCACCTGTGCTGAAAGACAAACGTGTGTGTGTGTGTGTGTGTGTGTGTGTGTGTGTGTGTGTGTGTGTGTGTGTGTGTGTGTGTGTGTGTGTGTGTGTGTGTGTGTGTGTGTGTGTGTGTGTGTGTGTGTGTGTGTGTGTGTGTGTGTGTGTGTGTGTGTGTGCGTGCGTGCGTGCGTGCGTGTGTGTGTGTGTGTGCGTGTGTGTGTGCGCGTGCGCGTGCGCTACAGGAGAAAGACATGTTTTGATCAGTTTTCTGATTTATTTTCGGGATGAAACATGACTTTACTAGAAACTAAACTAAGTCATTGATCAACCAGAGACTTGCTGTGGAGTTGTTGAAAGAATTATAGTTGATTATGAGAACCAGGATTTCTGCTTCAAACAAAGAATTGAAGATCAACGCAGGATTGTGGACTTGGTGTTTGCAGACATCAACAGAGCAGGTTGTTAACATCACAACACAAAACATTTTCACATGGGGGTCCGTGACCAACCACAAAAAGCGTGAGAAACCCTGCTTTAATGGATGGGGTCAGGGCGTTCAACATTATAGTGACAGAGTAGTAGTATGAGAATACTCCCATGTTTGTTCTAAATTTGGGGGGAACAAGATCATGGTCTACACATGGTCCACATCCTGACATAGACATAGTAAACAAACGTTTGTCCTCACACAAAAAAAATAAAACATAATAATAATAATAAATGTGACACAATGTTCTCCATTGGTTTATTTTTATTGAGACTTTCCATTCAAACTAATGAATTTAAAACCAAACTCTGACTCATTCTGTTGGGCAGAAACCTTGTATCTCCATGTTTCACCTTTTTATGTTTTTTTCGTAAATGAATGCCCCGCTTCATCATACAAGAGTGTGGCACAAAAGCAGTAAAAATAGCAGATCTACAAGCTCACAACACGCCGCATATAGCGACGCGTTGTGAGCTTGTAGATCTGCTATTTTCACTATGTTTTTGTTGTTGCTTTTTAACCTTTATTCTGACCCAATTTAGTCGTTATGCCAATTAAGTAAAAAGTAAGGGTTTTGGACATAGAAGGTTTCCACCCGACAGAGACTATAATGTAAATGATTACATAATATGACTGATTAATTCATATAAATGATTTGCATAATGATTCAAACTCACACACACATCACACATTATAAATGATTACTTAACCACTTAAACTCTGTACTTAGTTGACCAGATTCCCAAGGGCTCTCTAGGCTACTAGGACCCCTCCTGTTTTCACACAACATTAAATGAATTTGCCGAAAGTAGCAGATCTGCAATTTTTGTTGCTGAATATTAGCCTCCAGAATAGTGACTCTCTATTCATTGTACAATTGTTTCCCCAATGGAAACAAGCCATAGGCTTTCTCGGGTTTAAAATCATTATCAGACCTTGTATTGAACTGTACTTTACTGTGCTTTTTTTTTGTGTTGCAAACTGCTAATAAAGTATTCAATCAATCAATTCAATCAAAACTCTAGTTGAAGTGGTTAATATCAATGATTGTAACTCACACACACATCACACATTATAATGATTACACACGATTTAAGTAAATTATAAGATAAAAGCATTTCTACAAATTTCCATTTAATGAACCCATTAAAGATAGGGTAAGTGATTTTTTTGGTTAAAACCTTTGTTTTAAAGGTTAAAGCTCTATATTGTGATAGTAATCATATAGAGTGTTTGTTCAGTAACAGTGTTAAATAACTCTATATTGTGATAGTACTCATTGTTTTTATTTCCTGATATAATTTCAAATAACTGCCACAAACACCGTGTTCTGTTTAAGACAATTAACTCCATTCTTGTAACTCCACAATCCAGCAGCATGGATGCTTCACCAGAAGTGTGTGAAAAATGTCTGCACTTCTTTGTTGACAAGATTGTCTCTATTAGAGCTCAGATTATAATGTCCTCTTTTGATCCCTCCACAACTGTCACCTGCTCTGCTGCTTTCAACCAGTTTGAGCCTGTTTCACCTTCCCACCTTGAACACATTGTGTTTGTTCAGTAACAGGGGTCTGCATGTCTTTCCAGCTCTTTAATATCTTTTTTATTTTATTGGATCTTGTTTATTCGATACACTTACAGTATTTGTTTTAGCTCTTGCTCATTTGATTTTCCTATTTTGTCTCATCTGTTTAAGAAAGTAGGTAGCTGTCTGATATATGTCACTTTTACCTTAGCGCTAGGTATACTCTTAGTTGCTTGTTTTAGAAGAGAATGCACTTGATACTTCAGAGGCCAGTTGCACCACCTCACACTAAGTTCAAACTTAGCCTAGTTATAGCTCAAACACATTCAATCTGGGAAAGTATTTCTGTCATTTTAGATGTCTTTGGCTATTCAAAAATAGCAGATATACAAGCTCATATGAGCTTGTAGATCTGCTTTATTATTTTTTTATCGTGAAAATGAGTGCTAATCTTTGAATATATATTTAAAAAAAATATATATATTTAAAGATTTGCACAAATTTTCACATACAAAACAAAAAATAGCAGATCTACAAGCAGTGCCGCGCTATGAGCTTGTATATCTGCTATTTTTGAATAGCCAAAGAAATCTAAAACGACACAGATACTTTCCCGGCTAAATTGGTTAAATAGCTTTTTTTAAAAGCCATTTAAGCTATAACTAGGCTAAGTTTGAACTTAGTGTGAGGTGGTGCAACTGGTCCCAGGTGATTAGTAGTGTCGTTCCCTATGTTGAATGCACTTATTGTAAGTGGCTTTGGATAAAAGCGTCTGCTAAATGACTGTAATGTAATATAATAAACAGAAGAATACACGTTCAGGTGGGTTGCCGATTTCAGCCAATCAAGAGAGACTCCTCATTTATCACCTTCAATTTTATAAATTAGTGTTCCAGTTCAGATTGTTTCTGCTCATTTATTTATTTTATCACTTCCAATTTCACTTGTTTATCTCGATTGGGCAAAATTGGTATCCTGACCTGAAATGTATTTATTTTTGTTATAAAGAGCTGGAGAGACATGGAGACTCCTGTTACTGAACAAACACTGTAGTCTACAGCAGTGGGTCCTATCAGAATAACTATTTAACATTTTAACAAAATAATCTCACTTATCATATAATACCACCAATAACTTTAAGAAGAGATATTTCTGTCACCTCTGACTGTGTCTGTGATCATTATTGTTTTGTTCTATATAACATATAAACCAGTACAGTGTTGTCACTGACTCTATTATGTTTCCATTGTCAGATGACGACACAACTATTACAAGTTGTTAGATAAATGATTGCAAAATGTAAATCACACACAGGAATACCTGTTAGTCCTGGCTAGCCGGTTAGCATTTAGATTAAAAGTCACATCTATGAAAAAGGATGATTTAAGTCATCTTTGTGTTACTGCAGTGGTGGAAAAAGTACTCAAATGTTTTACTTAAGTCAAAGTATCAATACTGCAATGCAGAAGTACTCTGTTACAAGTAAATATCCGGAATTCAAAATTCACTTGAGTAAAAGTACACAAGTATTGGTATAAAAATGTACTTAAGTACCAAAAGTAAAAGTACTGAAATGTTTGAAAATAGCCTAGGTATAATAGTATAGTTTTATAATGTAATAATCTGTAAAGTAACTAGTAACCAACGTTTTCAAATACTTGTAGTGGAGTAAAAGTAAAAGTACTGATAATTGGAAATACTCCAGTGAAGTAAACCTCACAATTTTGCCTCAAAATTATACTTAAGTACAGTGCTTGAGTAACACCACTGTGTTACTATTACATTTAAAAGGATGATTAAGTCATCTTTGTGTTACTGTTACATTTAAAAGGATGATTAAGTCATCTTTGTGTTACTGTTACATTTAAAAGGATGATTAAGTCATCTTTGTGTTACTGTTACATTTAAAAGCTGGTTGGGCAGAGATGCATTTCCTCCTCTCTCCAGCAGTAGGCAGCGTTGACTGTCTCTGAAAACACAAGCGGCAAGTTAGAAACACTCATGGTTCTGTGTAAACACAATGAACCAATAGGAATGAGTTTTATTAACTGTGTAAACACAATGAACCAATAGGAATGAGTTTTATTAACTGTGTAAACACAATGAACCAATAGGAATGAGTTTTAGTAACTGTTTTAAAATCAAACCAGTTATTTATTTATTTTTATTAAAAAGTGTATTTTTATCAATACAAATGTAAACTAATCTCAATCAAGTCAGTAGTCTGATTGTTATAATACTAATGTAATTTTCTTCATCTAAGCCGTTGGTTCTCAAAGTGGGGTCCGGGGACCCCCAGAGGTACTTGAAGGGGTTCTAGGGGGTCCCCAGCTAAATGATGGATAGGAACCAAATGGACCCTTATGTGTCTGTAACTCTGAGAGTGTACAAATGGAACCAAATGGACCCTAACGGGTCCATTTGGTTCCATTTGTACACTCTCAGAGTTACATTAACATTGAATTTTACAATATAAATTGGGGTCCCAGGGACAGAAATGCCATTAAATTGGGGTCCGTAGCCTAATGCATGTCAAACTGGGGGTCCTTGGTGTCAAAGTGTCAATTTGGGGGTCCTTGACATGAAAACGTTTGAGAACCACTGATCTAAGCCACAGAAAACACAGCCTGATTTCTGGTCAGTTTTTAGATTAATTTTGCCTTTTAAAACTACATAAATATCTTTAAACTTCTGTATTAATGTGTGTAATAGTTCAGATTTATAATGTATGTATGTTTGTTTGTACTAATGATATCAGTTATAAACATGTGTAGGCTATAATAGTTTTACGTATGCACTAGTTTTATCAGTTTTATAAATGTGTGTACCTACTGTATAGTTGTATCAGTTTTCTATATGTTTTATAAATGTGTGTAGTTTAATGTGTGTACTAGTAAGAAGTGTCTGTTAGTTATAAACGTGTGTTTGTGTGAAACAGGAAGAGGAAGTGAACCTGGACATGTGGGCGGAGCCTAAAGACCGTCAGCCTGGTCTGTTGGCACCAGAACACGACCTGGTAGAACACGCACGCACACGCACACACACACACACACACACACACACACACACACACACACACACACACACACACACACACACACACACACACACACACACACACACACACACACACACACACACACACACACACACACATCATTAGCATCTTTCTGCCGGTCATCAAATTATTGTCTCAGGAATGCAACAAAAACAAAATAATCTCCATGAATTCAAGGCTTCATGGGGCGTGTAATTGATAGAAAATACGAATCATTTTGGGTGAACTTCTCCTTTAATTAAATCATCCTTGTTTCTTCCTCTGGTAGCAGATGAATTAATTAAACATGATATGTTAATGAATGATGTTAATCACCTTGTTTCTTCCTGTGGTAGTAGATGAATCCACACAGACCCAACACCACGCCCAGAACCAGACCAGAAGCTCCAACCCACATCTTGGTTCTGTCTGCCTCTGGCATGGAAGAATCTGATAATATAATAACATGATACACTATTATAATACAATACAATACAATATAATAACATGATACACTATTATAATACAATACAATACAATATAATAACATGATACACTATTATAATACAATACAATACAATATAATAACATGATACACTATTATAATACAATACAATACAATATAATAACATGATACACTATTATAATACAATACAATACAATATAATAACATGATACACTATTATAATACATTAGCCTACAATACAACATACAACATGTAATGTCTGCCTTTGGCATGGAAGAATCTGACAATACAATAAGTACCATACATTATTATAATACATTAGCCTACAATACAATATAATGTAATGTCTGCCTCTGGCATGGATGCATCTGACAATATAATAAGACGATACAAGACAAGACAATAACCAAATACAATGATTAATATGATGATATTTAATATATGTTATATAACGAGCATCTTGTCAGGGTTAGCCTATTCTGCTGACAACACTTTGTGACGCGTCTTTGAGCGTGTTCATGTTTCACTTCCCAGCAGCACTGGTTTCCATGACGACTCAGCATCAACACTGGCAAACCACTGACCACACTGATTTGACAGACTGTGGTAAACATATATAAATGTAAAATGATGTGTGTTATATGTTTTATGTAGTAGCCTATTCTTCTACACCATTGGTTCTCAAAGTGGGGTCCGGGGACCCCCAGGGGTCCTTGGGGGGGGTTCCAGGGGGTCCCCAGCAAAATGTGTTTAATATAGCATCACAATAAATGAACCTTTTATACTTTGGCTATTCAAAAATAGCAGATATACAAGCTCATAGCACGGCACCGAGTGCCGCGCTATGAGCTTGTAGATCTGCTATTTTTGAAAAATCGTGAAAATTTGTGCAAACCTTTGAATATATCTATTGTTTAAGCGAGCATTTGTAACTCAAATCTTTGCTTCTGGGGGGGTCCCTGGAACAAAATATTTGAGATGGGGGTCCGTGGCCAAATTCATATCATTTTGGGGGTCCTTGACATGAAAACGTTTGAGAACCACTGTTCTACACCACACATCTGTAGGTTTTCAGGTTTTGATTTGACAGAGTGTGTCTTAAAAAAATATATATACATATAATATACGTTATATTTTTTATATCTGACATGATGTGGCAGTGTGACATTAAAGCAGCACTATAACATTTACTGAATGAGTGTTCCCTTTAGATTACAGCAGAGAGACTCACCCCACTCCACCAGTTTAGGCTCCATCAGGCTGGGATGTTCCACCATGCATGAGATCTTCTCTCCTGATCTGTAACACACACACACACACACACACACACACACACACACACACACACACACACACACACACACACACACACACACACACACACACACACACACACACACACACACACACACACACACACACGTTGTTATTCCACCATTAAAGGTGATGTAGTTGATATGTTTTTGTTAAAAATAGTTTTGTGTTAAAAAATGTTACATTTACATTTCAAATAACCATTAACCTTTTAAAACGCCCTGACTCACTGACCCAGAAGTGAAGTGATATACCAGTAGAGGTGTGTATTTCTATGTATAGGTGTCTGTTAGGTGTGTACCTGGGTGTGTACTCCAGGTAGGAGTGGTGCTGGTAGCAGCAGTAGAGGTGTGTATTTCTATGTATATGTGTGTGTGTTAGGTGTGTACCTGGGTGTGTATTTCTATGTATAGGTGTGTATTAGGTGTGTATTTCTATGTATAGGTGTGTGTTAGGTGTGTACCTGGGTGGTGTGTACTCCAGGTAGGAGTGGTGCTGGTAGTACCAGTAGAGGTGTGTATTTCTATGTATAGGTGTGTGTTAGGTGTGTACCTGGGTGTGTACTCCAGGTAGGAGTGGTGCTGGTAGTACCAGTAGAGGTGTGTATTTCTATGTATAGGTGTGTGTTAGGTGTGTACCTGGGTGTGTACTCCAGGTAGGAGTGGTGCTGGTAGTACCAGTAGAGGTGTGTATTTCTATGTATAGGTGTGTGTTAGGTGTGTACCTGGGTGTGTACTCCAGGTAGGAGTGGTGCTGGTAGTACCAGTAGAGGTGTGTATTTCTATGTATAGGTGTGTGTGTTAGGTGTGTACTTGGGTGTGTACTCCAGGTAGGAGTGGTGCTGGTAGTACCAGTAGAGGTGTGTATTTCTATGTATAGGTGTGTGTTAGGTGTGTACCTGGGTGTGTACTCCAGGTAGGAGTGGTGCTGGTAGTACCAGTCTCCATCAGGCAGCTCAGTAGTAGAGGACACCACAGAGGTGGTAGGTCGTCCGTCTCTCAGCCAGGTCACCAGGATGTGTTTAGGATAGAAGCTGTAGGAGCTGCAGACCAGCATGTGTGAGTGTCTGCTGCCACGATGGGGGGTCGCTGAGGTCACGTTCACATAGGGCTCCACTGGAATGACAAGAACATGATTATTATTAGTGTTATTATTACCCTTATTACTATAATTATTATTAGTACTGTGTGTGTGTGTGTGTGTGTGTGTGTGTGTGTGTGTGTGTGTGTGTGTGTGTGTGTGTGTGTGTGTGTGTGTGTGTGTGTGTGTGTGTGTGTGTGTGTAATGCACATTGTAAAGCACTTTGGATAAAGGCTGTATATAAAAAGCACCATTTATCATTTTCTACTACATGAGTGAAATGTAAGTGTTTGGATACCAGATGGCGCCAGAGAGCAGGGTTTTTCTGAATACTGTAGCTTCTAGTGTTCTAACTACAGTATTCAAATGAATCCAACTATTTTACTTAACAGCTTTAAAAAGATACACAAATCAGTAAAGATGATATCATTTATACATATTTAATTCACTTATAATACATATTCTGTCTGTCTGTCTTTCCGTCCGTCCATTATTGATAAATCATAACTAAATGAATACAGAAGTCCCATATAGACTTTTTTTCCATGCAGAGTGCTTTACATGAATAATAGTAATGATTTATAATAATGTTATAGTTTATGAAGTGATGAGTGTAGAGTGATGTTCTGACATCTGCTCACCTGTCTTCTCCAGAGCATTGGAGTAGTCGATCTTAATGTTGTATTTGCAGTAGTCCTCTGCCTGTGCTCTCATCATACCCAGGTATCCAGCATCTTTATTAAAGCGCTCTGCGTTCTTCACACCAATCTCAGTGTAACCAACAAACTGACCCACCCTGCTGTCAAACCTGACGATCTCATCTCTATTGAAATGCATTGAATATATGTACTGTGTGTCCTTCAGCTCACTGGAGTTGAACACACAGTTGTCAACCTTAGTCAGTATATATACATCTGAAAATAGAAATGTACATATGTCATCTATCAAACAAAATCAGACTTTCAAAAAAAAAAAGAAATCTATTGTTAACTGTAGGCCTATATCCTTTTTAGTGGCAAAGGTCTGTCTGTCTACTAATCATCTTATATATATATACATTATATTATCAGAATGTCAACATAGACTGAATGCATGAATTGTTTAGTAATTAAATAAAGTTTACCTGTTCCATGGAAACAGATGAAACACAGTGAAACACAGAGCCAGAGATTAGCTGAAGTCATGATGAGTTGAGATGTTTCAGAGTTTAGATGAAGTGTTGATGAGTTGAGATGTTTCAGAGTTTAGTTGAAGTGTTGATGAGTTGACGTTCTGTGAGGAACTGAACACTGACTCACTTCACCTACTGTCTCTACTCTATAGAACAACCAATGAAAAAAACAATATCCACTCTCATCACTTGTTACCAGGCAGACGTCAAACTAAAACAACAGCTTGTTTGAATAGAAAAACAGAAGACAAATAATATTAATAATAATACCCCCCCCCCCCCCCCCTCATCTACTCATCTGCTATATATTGTTCATCGCTTAGCACCTGCTCAAATTTGTGTTATGGTTGTGCATGTCGTATTGTATAAAATGTATAAAATCCTTTGACAATAGCAGATCTACAAGCTCACAACGAGCTTGTAGATCTGCTATTTCTGGCGTGGTCTTTTTATGGGGGTTCCTCGTGCCATTTCACACCAGAAATGTAGTACATTGGATGCTATTGGAGCAAGATGTTCCCACAATAACTTGGCCCATGTAAAATAAGCAATACGCGACTTACCCCCCCCCCCCCCCCCCCCCTTTCCTGCACATGCTGATCGAGTGTCATAATAAAATACATCAAAGAGAACTAAGGTCAGGTTATGTCAACAGGATCCCTTGGTGGTGGTTGTTGTTGTTGTTGTTGTTGTTGTTGTTGTTGTCATGAACTGACCTTAGTTCCCTTTGATGTACCCCCACAAAAAGACCACCCCAAAAACAGCAGATCTGCTATCTTCAAAGGATATATTTTTTTGGCCTGCCTTTTTTTTGTCAACAAAAGCATGTACTTACATACATTTTCTGTTCTTACTGCTTATTGTAAGGCTCTGGATAAGAGCGTCTGTTAAATGCCGAAATTGTAAATTGATTAGATTTTGTGTACCAACTACCTGTGAGATGATTCTGTCTGTGATTTCAGATGAGATGGAGGAGGAGGAAGAGGAGTTGGCTGCTTCTGGTGGTGGTCCATGTGTTGAAAGTAATAGGTAAGAATAATTTTACATTTTGTCATGGACCAGCCTGAGACATATTTTTGAGTGGTGCCAACCACTCCTATATCTGACTTTGTCTGTGTGTCTGGGTGTATGTATGTCCAATAAACAAACATTGATGACAACATCAATACGGGGCTCATCAAAGGCACCACTCTCTTCACACAGGGTGTGATTTTTTGTATTCATTTACCTATAAAGAAAACATCACATGGATGCACCTGGGACGTATCATCAGTGTTGTAGCCTGGGGTCGACGGGTGTTTCGGGTCTCGCAACAACATACACCCTCGCCCAGGTGACCCCGACCCCGACGGGGATAAGTCGGGGCTTGATCAACGGGCATAAAACCCAACAGCCATATTGTGGAGAACATTCTTCCTTGATTGACACTCTCCGTAAAAACAGAGGCGAACCACCACCAAATATTGTTTATTATCCTTTTCACTAGGAAAGACCAAACATAAGACAAAAATAGGTTTAGGTTGTTTATTGAAAACCCAGGAGTATGATCGTTTATGGGCGCGTCGCATGCGTTGCATGGGACGTGCGGCATAAACGGTCATGGATGCAGAGTGCGGAATGGTCATCTAAGGTCATCACTACACGCAAGCGTGGAGTGTGCGGCTTAGATGGCCACGGGCACGAACAACATCTTACGCTGTTGTGGTATTGTTGTTTATGTGAGCGTCGCACGGGCAGTATGGGATGTGCGGCATAAACGGACAATAAGCTGAGTGCGAAATGGTCATCTAAGGTCATCACTCCACGCGAGCGTGGAGTGTGCGGCTTAGGTGGCCAAGAGCACGAACAGCATGGGGGGCCAGCGTGGTCATCTAAGGTCATCACTACACGCAAGCGTGGAGTGTGCGGCTTAGATGGCCACGGGCGGGGATATGACATTCTGGAGCACGTGGTCATCCAAGGTCATCACAACACGCAAGCGTGGAGTGTGCGGCTTGGATGGTCAAGGGCCCGAGAATGGCATTAGGGTGCTGGCGTGATCATCTAAGGTCATCACTACACGCAAGCGTGTAGTGTGCGGCTTAGATGGTCAAGAGCATTGGTCATGGGAAGGCAGGCGTGATTGGGAGGAGGTTCCGGGGGGTCGTGGACCCAGATACTTTGGCTTAGGGGTCCGAGGCGTTAGCCGTGCAGAGGTAGATTAGGGACCCCAAAAGTATCAGAATTGTGTTACGAGATCATGGAGAAGTGGGCGTTATGGAGGTCCACGGAGTTTGTACGGATGTAGCTGTGGTAGGCTTGAGAGGACCAACGGCCAAGTATTTGGATGGTGTGGTCCGGTACTCCCTTGCTAGATGCCGTGGATGCTGCTCCGATTCGGAAAGAATGGCCGGAGAAGCGTTCTGGGGAGTATCCGGCTTTGGTGAGGACCAGTCGGAGGTGGGAATGGAACCAGGTGCGGGTGGCTACGGAACCGGTGTTAGTGGTGAAGAGGGGGTCCGATGTCGCCGCGTGCTGGGCGCGTCGGGAGAGAGTGTAGTTGAGGAGGGGCTCGTAGGGGCTGAGGTAGGAGTTGAGTTTGTAGATGTAGATAGGGGTGGTGTTACCGAACTGGTCAGTTTTACTGTATTTGATGGTGAATATGAGGGAGGATGATGTGTGTATCGTCAGGTCGGCCAGTCGAGGATGGAGAGCCGGGTCGAACCTGGAGTTGGAGGCAGTGAACTCCGAACATCTTAAAAAGCCAAAAAAGGCCAGGAGGAACATGGCTTCGAGCGTCTTGTCTGTATGTGGATCTGAGTATCCGGAGCGTAGGATGTGGATGCAACTCGTTAGGATTTCCACGGTGAGAGGTTGGCGTTGTGGGGTAATCTTTGGTTCGTTCCTCTGGAGCCCTTTGAGAAGCAGGGTGATCTGGGGGTGTTGGATGAATGGATGTGAAGTGCCGGTTATCAGTTTGACGAAGAAGTTGATACCACACAAGTAGACTCTGATGGTTGATGTCCTGATGGCCGTTATGTGGAGGTAACTGACATAAGAGGAAAGGGTGATGAGGTCCATGGATGGAAAATAGATGTTGAAGAGTGTGTGGAAAGATTTATAGCTGTTCCATGCTGTCCAGTAGGAGGAGAGGGTGGAAGGGGCGACACCTTGCAGAATGGTATGCCGGGATATGGTGACGAAGTGGTGGAGTGGGTGGTTTAATTGAAGATCATCTCCGAATAGGGTGGAACCGGGGTTGGTGTCTGGTCTGCTAGGGGGGCCAATCCTCTGAATTTCTGAAATTGGAAACGGGAAAGAGAGTCAGCAATTGTGTTGTGGAGGCCGGGGATGTGAGCTGCACGTAAAATGAAGTTTTTGGTGACGGTGATCCAAGTTAGTCTACGGAGAAGGGCCATGATGGGGAGTGAGGAAGAACGGCCTTTATTGATTATGTGCACTGTGGTGAGGTTGTCTGAATGGATTAGGACGGAGCGGCTTGTCCATTCTGAGCCCCAAAGGGACGCCGCCACCACAATGGGGTAAAGTTCGTAGAGCGCCGAGGAGTGGACGTCGTCCGTTGATGGAGAAATCAACTCCTCTGGCCACTCGGCGGCAAACCAACGACCACCGTAGTAGCCGCCGTACCCGACGGAAGGTGCTGCGTCCGTGAAAAGCTGTAAGTCCTCTGGTGAAGATGAGTAATCATGGTAGAAAAATGAAATGCCATTCCAATGAGAAAGGAGCTGGTGCCACAGTCTCAGCTCAGAAAGGCAAGCGGGTGTGAATGTGACTTGGTGGTGAAGTGATGGGACTGAAGATGCCAGGAGGAGGAGGTGGGAAATGAAAGAGCGGCCTTGGGGAATGATTCGGATTGCATAGTTGAGATGCCCGAGGAGAGAGAGTAAAAGCTGCTTTGTGCACTGGGGGACGTCTAGATAGTTGGAGATGAGCAGAGATAACCGGTTGAGTTTGTCCGGGGGAAGTGATGCTTGGAAAGTAGTAGAGTTGAGGGTGATGCCAAGGAACTCAAGGGTGGTGGAGGGACCTTCCGTTTTCTCGGCCACGAGTGGTATTCCGAGCTGCTGGAAAACAGTTTTTAGTATTGTGAGGCTCCTTGCTGGTGGTGCTGATGGGGGATCGACCGTGAAGAAGTCGTCGAGGAGGTGGACCAGGTGAGGGAGTTTGTAATTGTTAGTGAGGATCCAGCAGAGGAGTTCGGATAGATTGTCAAACAGTTTTGGACTGCTTTTGCAGCCGAACGTGAGGCGCACTGCAAAATAATAAGCTTCCTCCCAGAGGACTCCGAAGAGGTGCCATGAGTCGGGATGGAGGGGCAAAACTTTGAAAGCGGAGGTGATATCGGCTTTAGATAGCCAGGCCCCGCGGCCTGCGAGGCGGATGAGGGTTATTGCATTGTCCACGGTGGCGTACTGGAGAGAGTAAACATCGCTGGGGATGAGACTGTTTATGCTGGGGACGGAAGTGCCATGGGGTGAGGAGAGGTCGATGATCAGTCTTTTCTTTCCGGAGTATTTGCGGGTGGCTACGCCGATGGGGCTGATGCGGCAGGTGGGGAAGGGAGGAGAAGAGAATGGACCGATCATGAAGCCGTTTTTAACCTCTTTTTGGAGGAGGGTTGTGACTGTCTCTGGGTCGGTGGTGGCTGAAAGGAGGTTCTTGCAAGTGTGGTTGGATGAGGGTGAGGTGATGAGTCCGGGAGAAAAACCGAAGTTGAGACCGTCAATGAAAAAACGGATGAATGGGGGATTGGGATGATTGGAGAGTTCCTTGGCTAAAGCGGGAATTATGACGGGTGTATTGAGGTGGTTGGACAGTCAACTCCGGGATGGTTTAGCAGGTTTCTGGGGGCAGGTGGGGCGGGAGTGGGCGCCGCCGCAGAAAGTGCACACGTGGAGTAACTTGCAAGATGACAGTTCGCAGCCGCCCTCGTTAAAGTTGTTGCACAACATCCTGTTTCCCAGGAAGACCAGAGGACGGCCACGTCTGTCCTTGGCCTTTGTAGCCGCGGGGTAGTTGTTGCTGTTGGATTTTGGAGGGTGACTGGGAATGCTGAACAGTGACGGAATGGCGGGGCTGGTTTGGTGTGAAGTGGAAGGGCGTGGAGTGGGATTGCTTGGAGCGGGTGCGATGTAAGTGCAGAGGGTGGTTGGATGGGCGGGGCAATTGCACAGGCTGCAAGCTGTGGCGGTTTTCCCTGCAAATATACGGCAATATAGCTCTAAATCCATGCTGCCCCAGTATGTAGATGCGTTGAGTAATTGTAATCGTGATGCTGCTCTGGCGGAGAATTGCCTGTGGTACTCGTAGAAAAGGGTTCCTCCGAACCGGGCGGAGAGGTCCATGCATAGATAAAGGTAGTCATCTAATTCCTGGCGCCGAGATGGGTAGGTGGAGCAGAGGGTATCACGAAAAATGGAGAATGCCAGAATGAATTCGGTTGGGGTGAGGATGGATGAAGTGGATGGGGTGAGGTCGCGGAGGGTTATTGTCACTCCTCCTACTTCTACGGACCGTGGGTGGAAACTGCTGGCGGATGGGCGGATGAGTGAAGATAGGTCGACGTCCATACCTAACAGGATCTGGTTTCTGAGTGTAGAGGAGACCATGGGGGCGTTGAGGGCGACGGCTGATGGAGGCATGGGTGCTGGCGTGGCTGTAGCAAGACAAAAAGGGGGGCGGGGGGAGGGGGGAGGGGGGTTGGAAAACACTGGGTTGGGAGGACAAGACGTCACAGTGGGGTTAGGTACAGGGGCACCAAGTGCATCGTGGGGGTGGCCCCCGAAAAGTGGAAAATTCTGGAAAACACCGGTTTGGTGGGGTTGGTACGCTGAATAAAGCGGGGGGAAGTGGGGAGGAGGTGCCGCCTGCTGTAGGTAATGAGATGGAGGGATAACCGAAGCAGAAGAGAGAGGAGCAGGCATGTGGGGCACGTGAGATGGGTGGGGGGGGTGGGAGGGAGGTGCAGCTTGCTGCGGGTGGTGGGAAACAGGGACAAACGACACATTAGGGGGGATGGGAGCAGACACATATGGAACGTGAGTAGAATAATTAATAAATGGATTGATACTACCCGTCCCTGTTTTGGTTGGTAAGACGCTTGTTACCACCAACGGTGTGGCTGGATGGCTTGGTAGGAAAGCCTGGCGTTGGAAGGTGGTGTCATCGGCCCGCGACGGAGCCGCTGGCCGCGTGACGTCACCACCGCGCGACGAAGTGGCCCGTCGCGCAGCGTTACCGCCTCGCGACAAGACCACCCGCCGCGCGATGTCACCACCACGCGACGGAGCGACCTCCCGCTCTGTGGCTCTACCGCTTGTTGTCGGTGAAACGGCCCGCCGCGCCGCGTTGACGCCGCGCGATGGAGCAACCAGCTGTGCCACGTCACCGCTACGCGACGAAGCAGCTGGCTGCGCGACGTCACGGCCACGCGACGGACCGGCGTTGTTGTTGTTGTTACTGTTGCTGTTTTGTGCTGTGGTGCTGCTGCTCCGGTCCGGCTGTGTAGTGGTGGTTTCAAGCAGGTTAAACAGCGCCTGTTTAGAAGCAGAGCGGGAGAACCTGACCCCTTTGGCTAGCAAAGCCCTCTGGATTCCGGTTTTATTCCAGTCAGAAATCAGGAGTTGGAGGGTGGCGACGGGTTTTCCGGATCGGTGGGTGGATTGTGACGGTTCCCGCTGATGTGGGGTGAGCCTGCGGCTGGTCCGGTTGTGAGGTGGGGTGATGCGGAACTCCCGTGGTGTTCTGGTGAGCGAAGATGCGGAGCCGGGAGGAGGGATGGCGATGGTGGATCTGACCTGGCGTCTGTTTGGTGGCGTTTCTGGAACATACTGGGCCGAGTCCGGGAAGACGGGATCCGCGTCTTGGGGTAGATGGATCTGGTGAGTTGTTACCGGTACTAGGGCGGCCGCCTGGCCGGCCCCGATAAATAAATCCTCGTCGTCGGAGGCGTTTACACTGATAATGTGTGCCATTGTAGCAAGTAGCTGGAGTATTCAACTAGTATAAATGAGAGAAAGTAGCAACTAGCTCTCACGTAACGTAGAGTGTGCTTGTTTACAAGAAACTAGCACGCCGCCATTTTTGAAAGCTGGGTTTAAATACCCCGGTAGTTGGCAGGGGAGTGGTTGTCTGCTTGGTTGGAGATAGGTGAGTGGCTGGCACTGGTTGGCATGGGCAGAGAAGTGATTGGTTGTCTTCTCCTTGGTCAACCTCCTGAACCTCAGTTGTACCAACTCCATTTGTTAGGAAGTCCAACAAGTGGACTAACAAATGTATTGCCTACTTATTTGAGATCTGCCTTTTCAATGCCTTTATTATTTACAGAGCAAAAAACCCACAGGGAAAGTGCAAATGTCTTCTGTCTTCATAATAATCAAGCATGCAAACAGCCCCGAGGTGAAAAGGGTGACAACATGTTGTTTTTTTCGGGTCAGGTGTCACACTATTGCCCTATTTGGATTAGAGCCCGACCGATGCCAGATTTTTGGGTCCGATGCCGATGCCGATTTTGAGAATCCTGGACCACCGATTGCCGATGTTTTTGACCGATATTTTGTAATTAAATAAAATAATAAAAAATAATTTTCAAAAACGTATAAACTTAGTTTTTTCATTAAAGTTAAGAATACAAGATTGAGAACATTTAAATAAAATGCAATCACATTATTACAAATAAACATGAATACAATTATTTGAAAACTTTAGTTACTAGTCACTTTGTAGTTGAATTATTAATATTATTACTAAACATACATTAACCACAAGTCTTCAGCCCTTTTTAAACTTTGGCTATTTGCAGTGGTGGAAAGTAACTATAGTACATTTACTAAATTACTGTACTTAGTACAATTTTGAGGTATTTGTACTTCACTTGAGTATTTCCAATGTCCAATACTTTTACTTCTACTCCACTACATCTCAGAGGCAAATATTATACTTTTACTCCACTACAATTATTTGAAAACATTAGTTACTAAGTTACTTTGAATATTTTGATTATTATTACAAAACATACATTGATCACTTCAGCCCTGTATAGGGCCATTTGAAAATAGCCGATCTACAAGCTTGTAGATCTGCTATTTTCAAAATATTTTTATACATTTGAGAACTTGAAATTGATTGAAATTTGATGCCAATACTTTTGTACTTTTACTCAAGTACATTTTGAATTCCAGACTTTTACTCGTTACAGAGTATTTCTATATTGCAGAATTGATACTTTTACATAAGTAAAACATTTTAGTACTTTTTCCACCACTGGCTATTTGAAAATAGCAGATCTACAAGCTCACAACATGTTGCTATGCAGTGCGTTGTGAGCTTGTAGATCTGCTATGTTCAAGACATTTTCATACATAATGATAAGGGGTGTAGTCCACTTCTAAATTTAGGATTTAGGTTTTGGTCAATTGATTTAGTTTGTTTTCATATTACATACACCGCATGCCCGACGTGCCCACGCAGAGCCCGTCCATCGATTGGTTGTGAAATCGCCCTGACAACCAACAACAACCAATAAAACCCACAACTGTCCCTTCGGACTATAGGATCTATTCTAAACTATGGGATTCTAAAACTTGAGCGTCGAGTCACTCAAGCTTTGAGCACAACAAAACTGTGTCCTTGTATTTTAGTTATGAACAAAGTCTTGCTGAGAGCAAAATGAACGGCCCAAGGTAAGGGTAATGCTTTACAAAGTTGTAAGAGGAATCCCTTCATCTGACTGACCACCTTGTCCGCGTCTGATGAAAAGTGAAAGTTAATGAAACTCGCCCCAAATCACGCTCACCCCCATTCTTTTTCGCGGACCCACGGTTCTTGCATTTGTTTGATGATAAGGTTAGAACATAGTTTTAATGAGGTTACGTTTAGAAATAAGGTTAGGTAGGTTTAGGCATAGTTTACTGAAGTTACGTTTGTGAATACCGCCGGATTTGCTCCGGGGCGACTGTGTTTTAGTGCGACTGTGTTTTGGGGCGAGAGTTTTGGTATTCTCCATGCGACTGACAGGCAGCACTCCTCCGCTCAGAAACAGCGTGGAGATGTTAAATTAACGTCTCAGACAGACGTTCATATATATTTATTTAGCGATATACAAGTAGCTTAGAAGATTGTAGTAGCCTTTGCCCAATTGCCCATAAAAATATATACCTAACCGTTACATCATGATCCATAAATTAACAACGAGCCTCGCGTCGAGTCATTCATATCATTTATTAATTAATTGAGCTTATAGGTCTCTCTGGAAGGCATTGTAGGGGTAGATAACTTTAATCTCACTCAGTATTATTGAGAGATTTTTGAGAAAAACAAGCAATCTTTGTGGATTTCTCATAAATAAATATAAACACCTTTACCGCAGCTGCGCAGCAATTGCACAATCAGTGAAAATATTAATGACAAAAACATCGGAACATCGGGGGGAAAAATGACCGATGTCCGATATTGACATTTTGGTCCAAAATGACCGATACATCGGGCTCACCGATGTATCGGTCGGGCTCTAATTTGGATTCAAAACGGCTATTGTAGCTGAAAAGCTACAAGTTTGC
>NC_139939.1:59066625-59074125 GCF_963454915.1 Gymnoscopelus microlampas
TTGATGCCTGGGTGTATTTCCGGATTGGAAGGGTTATCATACCAAAATATAAACTAGAGACATGTAGGAAGACAAAAATACAAAAACTTTACGGTCACCTTAGGTGGTAACAATTTGTGAAAATATCAGTGTTGGCCCCTGGACTAAGTGTTTATTTATGGACAGTGTTTATTTGTAAACAGTGTTTATTTATGGACAGTGTTTATTTGTAAACAGTGTTTATTTATGGACATTGTTTATTTGTAAACAGTGTTTATTTATGGACAGTGTTTATTTGTAAACAGTGTTTATTTATGGACATTGTTTATTTGTAAACAGTGTTTATTTATGGACAGTGTTTATTTAGAGGCAGTGTTCTTACCCCACATCCTGGTCTCAGGTCCAGTCAGTGATTGGTGGATGACTGTACAGCTGTAGATGTCTCCCTGCTCTGGTGTGAACTTCACACTGGAGAACTGGCTGAAGGTCACGTCTTTGTTGAAGAACGGGATGCTGGCTGTGATGTCAGAGGTCAGGTTGAGGGTGTTTCTGGTCCATGTGATGGTCACTGGAGCAGGATAGAAGCCAGTCACATGACAGATGAGAGTGTTGTCCACTCCCAGTGCAACATGGTCTCTGGGGTAGATGATGAGGCGAGGTTCTTCTGCAGACACATAAAACACACAAAGACACAGACATACTGTATATCATCCAGCAGACCCAGGGTCAGCCCCACATCACGGAACAGAGTAAGACACAGAATGATAGATCACTGCTGTAAAGCAATATAATCATGTAACTGTTATAAACGGACCCACAATGATACACAACATGAAGAAATGACACAAAGATAGCTCAAATAGCTGATGACCAAATAAATACTTTAAACAAAATACTTATAACCAAAATAGCTTAGAGGACCGTGTTTGAATGATTCAATACAATTTCAGTCTACACACACACACACACACACACACACACACACACACACACACACACACACACACACACACACACACACACACACATTTCAACATAAAAATGTAATTTGATTTTCATGTATGTCAAATACTGTATGTTCAACAGTTGTTTTGTGTGAATAGTTCTTCCTGTGTTAATATTTATAGTTAATATTTCTGTACCTAGTTTCACTGGTGGGTTCTTGAAGGCAGAGAGAAGAGTCTTCAGGTCGATTTTGCAGGTCTCCCGCTGAGCCAAATAATCATTAAAATCTCCTCCGTAGGTGATTGGATCCATGAACCCAGGCTGAGGCATCACCTCCTTCCCTTTGTTGAAGTCAGCATACATCAACACTTCACCATCCACTCCATACATCTCCTCTGCATCAGTGTTTTTATCTGGGTCTGAACAGCCAGTGACACCAATGTCCTCATGAAAGACTGTAAAGAAAACACATATTACATTAAATACAACTAAAAACATAAAGTGACAATGACTCATCACACCACTTTAACCCATTCAAACCGGGAACGCATCTGTGTCATTTTTAGATGTCTTTGGGCTATCCAAAAATAGCAGATCTACAAGCTCATAGCGCGGCACCGAGTGCCGCGCTATGAGCTTGTAGATCTGCTATTTTTTGAAAAAATCGTGGAAGATTTGTGCAAATCTTTGAATATATATATATATATATATTTTTAAAGCCAACATTTGTAATTCAAATATTTGCTTCTGGGGGATTCTACAAATGTCTTCTAAATCCTAACAGTTAAAAAAAAAAATAATCTCAAAATATGTTGTTCCAAGGACCCCCAGAAGTTGTAACAGAGTTGAAAATGTTCGCTTTAAAATATATATATATTCAAAGATTTGCACAAATTTTCCACAATTTTTCAAAAAAGAATAGCAGATCTACAAGCTCATATAGCGCGGCGCGGCTATGAGCTTGTAGATCTGCTATTTTTGAATTGCCAAAGAAAACAAAAAAATGACACAGATGCTTTCCTGGTCTTAATGGGTTAAACTATCACGTTTGGTTGTAAAGTTGAATAATCATGAATTAAAGGTTGAATATTATAAGTATCTTTCTGTGAAACATTGTAACCACACTGAATCCAGGCTGTATCACAGTACATATAAACATATATTTCATCATAATAATATGAATATAAAAGTACATTGTTGTTGTCAGGCAGAAACTTCTTTTCTCTTTTTATGTTTTTTTGTAAACTAATGCCTTACTTCATGCTACAGTGGCACACAAAAGCAGAAAACAATTGCAGATCTGCAAGCTCAAAACGCGTTTTGATGCAACTAGTGTTTAGCTTGTAGATCTGCTATTGTATCCTGAAAAGTTTTTGGACATAATAAGGTTTCCAGCCAACAGAGACGATATGTTATATAATAACATAAATGTGATGTATTTACAGCCTGGGATTATAACAGTAGATATATGTATAAACATATTGTAATAATAGTATAAATATATTAATACTTACAGCCTGGCATTGCTCTGACACAAAGTACAGAGGAGAGGATGAGGAGGGTGGCTGGAATCTTCATCATCACTGATCAAAACTGAACTGAATTTAACTTGATTTAATTTAACAGATGAGATTAATAATAATAACAATAATAATAATCAGGTGTTTCTACCTCGACTGACGATCTGGAGTCTGACAGAGAAGGAAGGAGGGTGTGTTATGTAGTTTAGAAGAATCAGCCAATCAGATTAAAGATACGGTGTTACATCATCTGTCTCCAGGAAGACGACATTCTGTATTTTTGAATAAAATCATAGTTAAAGTTGGTTTTATGTAATTTAACGAATAAAAGTTTATTTTGTCCAACCTGTATGGTAGAATATGTTACTACAATATAACTTATGGTTGTATTTGGTCTCTCTGCTCTTCTATTGAGACATTTAGATCCTGTGTCTAGGTGAGACATGACCTTTCAAATCAAATCAAATCAAACTTTATTTATATAGCACATTTACAACAGCTCAAAGCCGACCAAAGTGCTGAACATGGTTAAAATAAGGTAATTTAGACACAAAGAGGCATCAACAAATGATATATACACAGGACCAAAAACAAGAGAAAAACAAAAGAGAAAACAAAACAATGCAGGGTTAGGACAGAACAGGATAGCTAAATGCGACTAAAAGCAAGAGAGAATAAGTGAGATTTTAGTAAGTTTTTAAAAGCCCCAATCGACTGGGCAGATCTAATGGGGAGGGGCAACAAATTCCAGAGCCTGGGGCCCACAGCCGCAAAAGCACGGTCGCCCCTACTCCTCAAATTGGTCGTATGAGGGACCAGCAGTAGCTTATCCGCAGACCTCAAGGCCCTGGTTGGAATATAGGGCTCAATTAAGTCAGAGAGATAGGAGGGAGACAGGCCGTGAATGGTTTTAAATACAAATAAAATAACCTTAAAATCAATTCTAAAATGAACAGGGAGCCAATGAAGAGTGGCCAGGACTGGTGTTATGTGGTCACGTTTTTTAGTGCCGGTGAGGAGGCGGGCGGCTGCGTTCTGGACCAGCTGTAGACGCCTAAGTGAAGCCTGATCAATGCCAGTATAAAGTGAGTTACAGTAACCTTTGACACCATCCTGTTTCTGATTTGACAAATGTTTTGACCTGAAGGTCAAAATTGTATGTCTCCCCTGAGCAAGCAGGCAGGCTCTATTAGCTCAGTAGTAACTATAGAAAAGTGTGCTCCTCGGAGCACAAGGTCTCCGCCAGGCCGGGCTGCCTACCCAGGGCCCGCAAACATTGGTCATAGCCACTTGGAGTGGCAAGGGAGCTGACCAGTACAACCACAGTGTGATACTGTTGTCCACTGTGAAGCTCCACTGGAGCAGTTGGGGGTTCAGTGCCTTGCTCAAGGGCATTTCCCCACCCAGAGTTTCCCTGCTGGTCCGGGGAATCTAACCTGGATCGAGCCCAGGGCACCACAAAGGGTTAATCCATCCCTGCCAATGGGCTACCCCAGCTATTCTTTTGTTGTTATTTTTAAATGATTATGATTTTTAAGCTATTATTGTCTCCGCCAGGTCGAAAGGCTTTTACCCCCTGTCCGTCCGTCCGTCCATCTGTCTGTGAACAGCTAATCTCCGGCACCGTTGGCCCGGCCGCTGCGAAACTGTGCACACTCACTCCCTGGATGCCAATTCAGAACCTCTGCCCCAAAGTTTTCCCATAGGCCTGTTATAGCGCCACCAGGAGGCCGATTTGTGCAAAACCCATTTTTTTATATTACTCCTACAGATTTTATCTAAACGTCATGCAAATTGGTACACAGTATCTCTATAGTCATGTGATCAACCCAGATCTGTCCGATTTCCCAGATTCTATCCTGATTGGTTAAGGTTGGTTTCCAAAGTTTGTAGGATTGGTCCGTTTTGAACAAAATGCCTCAAATCAAGAAAGCAGTATGCGATTTCCGTGAAATTTCACACGCGCATTCACTAGGCCGAGGAAGAAATGCCACCCTTTTTGCATTGGCCTGTTATAGCGCCACCAGCAGGTCTAATTTAGCAAAACACATTTTTGGAACAAAATGCCTCAAATCATGAATGCAGTGTCTGATTGCTGTGAACGACCTAAGAATAAATGCCACCCTTTTCACATTGGCCTATTATAGCGCCACCAGGAGGCCACAATAACGTACCTGACCTGGCGGAGACCTGTGCTCCGAGGAGCCCTTTTTCTAGTTCTATATATGTTTTTATTATTATCTTATGATAGAGATAAATGAAGGCCTAAGACTTGTTACACAGAGATTATTATGTTACATAGATGCATTTTCTCTTCATACAGTAGAAGCATATTGAACAATAAATACATGAATAATTATAAAGCTTCTTTGAGTAAACTTTGAGTGTCTGAAACATTTTGGCTAAAGTTACTGTTTTGTTACAAAGCTGCATTTTCTATTCAGCCATTAATGAACTACATATAAGATTTATAACATATGTTTGAGTAAAGCTTTAATATATCTTTAAGTATGATGTGTCAGGATCTGTGTCTCTGAATCTTATTATGTAGTATCGTTCCTATTGTTTATTGTTCTCCTTGTACTTTTATTGTGTAGTATTGTTCCTAGTGTTTCCTGTCTGCCCTAGTGTTTGCTACCTGTCTTGTCTCTCCTCCCTGTGATTACTTGTTTCTCCACCTGTGTACTGTTAGTCTCCCAGCCAATCCCTGTGTTGATTGTGGTTATGTTTCACCTGTGTCTTGTTAGTCTTTGTCTATTTAAACCTCCCTGTGTTCAGTGTGCCCTTGTCAGATTATAGTTCATGTCATGGTGTGTCCTGTTGTATGTCCTGCCTTAATGTCAGTTTGTATGCTGATTTTATTAATAAATCTTCATTGAACCTTCTCTGCCTGCCTGGTTCTGCACTTGGGTCCAAAACTTGTTTCATATCGTGACAGTATAATCTGACCAAATGGACCCAGCAGAACAGAGACTTTTCCAGCAAAGGGTGGATGAATTTGACTCTGCAGTGACTTGCCTCATTGCCTCCACTCTCAATCAGCGTGCTGAATTTGAAAAGAGGATTTCGACCCAGCAGCAGTGGTTCCAGGAAAGGCCATGGGTGAGCCACCTTGTCCCACACTTGAATGACGTCCGTGAGAGGCTAAGGAACTTCATTGGCTCCACCTCAGTCACCCCTGCTTCCCAGCCTGCTCCTCCTGTCAGGATCGGGGCCCTGAATCTGCAACCTGCCAGCCCTAATCCTGCCCTACAGAAGATCCAGCCCATGGACGTCATAAGCTATATTCAGAGCAGGGTCAAGATCCCTGTTTATTCTGACCCAGATTCAGATGTCGACCCATACCTAGTAGGCACCAGTCTGGCTCTGGGAGGTCCCCGTGGGGTAGGTGACCAGAACATCATCCTGGGTCGTGTGGCCAATTCTGCCAGTGCCCAGTCGAAGCCTCGTAAGAGGTCTGGTCGCCGCCGCTCCCGTCGCCACCGGCGCACCCCATTACCCAGTGATACAGATTCGCCTCCGCCCAGCGATGACGACATGCCGCCCAGCAGCGCCAGAGAGGCTCAGCCGCCGCCCAGCAGCGCCAGAGAGGCTCAGCCGCCGCCCAGCAGCGCCAGAGAGGCTCAGCCGCCGCCCAGCAGCACCAGAGAGGCTCAGCCGCCGCCCAGCAGCGCCAGAGAGGCCATGCCGCCGCAGCCCAGCGCCACAGAGGCCACGCCGCCGCAGCCCAGCGCCACAGAGGCCACGCCGCCGCAGCCCAGCGCCACAGAGGCCACGCCGCCGCAGCCCAGCGCCACAGAGGCCACGCCGCCGCAGCCCAGCGCCACAGAGGCCACGCCGCCGCAGCCCAGCGCCACAGAGGCCACGCCGCAGCTCAGCGCCACTAAGGCTCCGCCGCCGCAGCTCGCCGCCACTAAGGCTCCGCCGCCGCAGCTCAGCACCATAGAGGCGCCGCCGCAGCGTGCCGCCACTAAAGTTCTGCCGCCGCAGCTCAGCACTACAGAGGCTCCGTTACAGCAGCTCAGTGCCACTGAGGCTCCGCTACCGCCTTCTGCTCCACCTGAACCCCTGTCAGCTTTCTCAGCTGACAAACCTGACCAATCTGAACATTATGAACTTCCACCGGCACTCCAGAGGTCAGTTTTCGCCCCAGTCCCACCGCCCGTCAACCCTTTTGTTCCCCGGGTCTCAGGGCCTCAGTTTCCACAGACTGTTACCTCTCCCCAGCCCCCTCTGCTTGGCTCTGGAGCTCCATGCCCCAGAGGTTCGGTTGGGCCACAAACCAACCTGTTGACTGGTCTTCCGATCTGTATGTCTGCCTGTCTCTCTGTCTGTATGTCTGCTAGCGTGTATGCCAGTCTTCTTGTGCGTTTGTCTACTCCTCAGTCCTCTAACCTGTTTACCCCCCTGTTATGTCAGACTGCCTGTTTGTCCGCCTGTTTGGCTGTCTGTCAGTTAGTTTGTTTGTCTCTTGGTTTGTCTCAGTTTGTGCCTGTCTGTTTGTCTATGTGCTTGTCTGCATGTTTGTCTGTGTGTCTCTCAATCAGTTAAGTCTGTTCGGTTTTGTGTCCACCTATGTTTAGTTTTTTTTCTTGCCTTGCCCAATGCCAGTCCAATGTTTTTGTCCTGACTTAGTCCTGCCAGTCCAGTTTTTGGTTTTGAGCCCCTCCTTTCCGACCCCCCTCCACCCACCCTGCTAGGTGTTCTGACATTGTTTTTGGGATGTCTGGAATCCATCCCTTGAGGGGGGGTACTGTCAGGATCTGTGTCTCTGAATCTTATTATGTAGTATCGTTCCTATTGTTTATTGTTCTCCTTGTACTTTTATTGTGTAGTATTGTTCCTAGTGTTTCCTGTCTGCCCTAGTGTTTGCTACCTGTCTTGTCTCTCCTCCCTGTGATTACTTGTTTCTCCACCTGTGTACTGTTAGTCTCCCAGCCAATCCCTGTGTTGATTGTGGTTATGTTTCACCTGTGTCTTGTTAGTCTTTGTCTATTTAAACCTCCCTGTGTTCAGTGTTCCCTTGTCAGATTATAGTTCATGTCATGGTGTGTCC
>NC_139939.1:59082125-59112125 GCF_963454915.1 Gymnoscopelus microlampas
CCTCATCCCATCCCATCAATGATGTTAAGATCAGTGGTTCTCAAACTGGGGTCTGGGGACCCTACAGGGGTACTTGAGGGGGTTCCAGGGGGCCCCCCAGCAAAATTAGTTAATTTAGCATCAAAATCAGTTTGACCCTATTTTACACATCAGCTATTTTAAAACAGCTGATCTACAAGCTCACTTTTAGAAACACAAGATTTGTGTTTAACTGGCATAACATATTTGCACATGGGAGGGGGGGGGGGGGGCTGTGGAGCCACACATATTAAAGGAGGAGTTCACCCAAAAAAATACTTATTTTCTATCAATTACACACCCCATGAAGCCTTGAATTCATGGATTTCTTTTTGTTTCTGTGGTATTCCTAAGACAATAATTTGATGACCGGGTGAGCATCCGGTAGGAGACACAAATACTCTACTTTGTGTCTCCTACCGGATACATTAGCAGGTAGGAGACGGTCATCAAATTATTGGCTTAGGAATGCCACAAAAACAAAAATAAATCCATGGATTCAAGGCTTCATGGGGTGTGCAATTGATAGAAAATAAGTCATTTTCTGGGCGAACTACTCCTTTAATGTGTGGGTCCTTTGAGAACCACTGGTTAAGACAATAGCAGAGAGAGAGAGAGAGAGAGAGAGAGAGAGAGAGAGAGAGAGAGAGAGAGAGAGAGAGAGAGAGAGAGAGAGAGAGAGAGAGAGAAGAGAGAGTGAGGCAGAAGGAGTGAGGCAGAGGGATAGAGAGAGAGAGAGAAAGGGAGTGAGGCAGAGGGATAGAGAGAGAGAGAGAGAGAGAGAGAGAGAGAGAGAGAGAGAGAGAGAGAGAGAGAGAAAGAAAGAGGCAGAGAAAGAAAGAGGGAGAGGGAGAGTGACTTTGAAGATAATGCTTTTTCTTTTTTTCCTCTGGTCTTTGTTGTTCCCGTCAGCAGAACACTCATCACATCACATTGTCTCATATAGTTATTCATATGTTTTAGTTTTCGTGCCAAAGACGCATAAAGGGGAATCCATGCAGAGGGTCAAGTTCAGCTTGTGGGCGGCGGCCTCTCTAATTGAAGCTTTGTCTTCGTACGTCTTCCCTCGTTAGCCTCGTTAGTCTGTGAGGAGAGTCTTCAGGACGACCGGCCCCCATGGGACAAAAGCTGTCCCGCTGTCCTGTCCACTCACTGTGATGGGGATTGTTTATGGTCATCATTGTGGGGGGGGGGGGGGGGGGGGGGGGTGAACCCTGTTTATGTCCTATTTTATACTTCAGCTGTGCTGGAAAAAGTACTCACATCTTTTACTTAAGTCAAATTATCAATACTGCAATGTAGAAATACTCTGTTACAAGTAAAAGTCCGGAATTCTAAATTCTCTTGAGAAAATTACAAAAGTATTGGTATCAAAATATACTTAAAGTACTCATTATGCAGAATGTCCCGTTTCACAAGTTTTCAAATGTATAAACATCTTTTGAAAATAGCAGATCTACAAGCTCACAATGCATCGCGTCGCGACGCAATGTGAGCTTGTAGATCGTACAGTACTTGAGTAAATGTACTTAGTTACTGTACTTTACACCACTGCCAAAAATAAATCTGATCTACAAGCTTACAAGCTCGCAATGTGACGTGTTGTGAGCTTATAGCTCAGCTTATAGATCAGCTTGTAGAGCAGCTTCTGGAGCAACTTTTTATTCAAAATCTTCAAAATATTTTGACAATTTTTTGTACTTTTTGCATAGGCCTACTAACTACCAATACTTTTTGTACTACTTTTACACAAGTCCAAATTTTAAATACATGCCTTCAGTATGTTTATATTGTTTATATTGATACTTTTACTTAACGTTAAAAAATGATATTAACAATCTTCCATCTCGGCTGGCCTCTAGGGGTCCAGGTCATCTGGTCTCCACACAGTGGGCCTCCACCCAAACAATAGCCTCGCCCCGCGGGGGGTCCATCTGCTGCTTATCCACATGGAAGGACCATTGTACAGTACAGGGACCACCTACCAGCCCGACTCATCCCACTCTGATGGGAACACTGAGGCAGTACAGAGCCCTTCACTATATATATAATATATATTTACTCCTATAGGGTTCACCATTGTCTTTGTTTTAGTTGTGATCTAGTACAGTGGTTTTCAACCTTTTTCGCGTCAAGGACCCCCAAATTGACAAATATTAGCCCAGGGACCCCCATTTGAAATGATATGCCAGGGACTCAACCATTTAGATTTCCTGGGGGTCCAAATCTACACTGTATCATCATCATCAGTGTTCATTTAACTCTGAGAGTGTACAAATGGAACCAAATGGACCCATTAGGGTCCATTTGGTTCCATTTGTACACTCTCAGAGTTACAGACATATAAGGGTCAATTTGGTTGCTAACTATTAATTTGGCTGGGGACCCCCTGGAACCCCCTCAAGGACCACTGGTGGTCCCCGGACCACTGGTTGAAAACCCCTGATGTGGAGCATTGGTTTGGGTTGTGTAGTTACCTTATAGACACTGTGGTAGAGGTTTGGGTTGTGTAGTTACCTTGTCATGATGTAACTCCAAAGGTGAACAATACATCTAAAATGATTGCTCCATTGATTAGAAATTGATGATTCAAAATATGCTCCTCATTGACTTACATTGCACGCTGAAACAGCCTCTCTGAGTCACTCTTTTAGCACGTAAACAAACACAAACAAAGCTGATTCAGACAATACAGAACATCATCAAACCCACTACTGTTTTTTTTTTTTTTTTTAATAAATAAAAAAATACTTATTACTTGACATCCCTCTCCCTGCCCCTCCCCCCAAGGTATTTCCCAGAGTTCCAGAGTTCATTGACCTCCGAGGATGACCCCACTGACCCCAATACTGTGACCATGGAAACGCGGGATAAGATTCATCCCCGTATTCACCCTGGTAACAGTATACAGTGTGCGTGTGTGTGTGTGTGTGTGTGTGTGTGTGTGTGTGTGTGTGTGTGTGTGTGTGTGTGTGTGTGTGTGTGTGTGTGTGTGTCTCACACAAAGTGGGCGGGACCCAGGCTGACTGTTTAATCTCTGCAGGCAACTGTGATGTCATCAGAGTGTCACAATCACCTGGAGAGGTTGAACGGTCACTCTGACATCATCTCTGTCAGAACCAGCAGCAGTGGGTAAAG
The DNA here is from genome assembly GCF_963454915.1 of Gymnoscopelus microlampas. Taxonomy (NCBI): domain Eukaryota; kingdom Metazoa; phylum Chordata; class Actinopteri; order Myctophiformes; family Myctophidae; genus Gymnoscopelus; species Gymnoscopelus microlampas. The sequence goes on from NC_139939.1 coordinate 59,085,282, forward strand.
CGGCTGCACAGAGGTCGCGGGTTCAAATCCACCGCGGTCACTGGTAGAAAAAGTAATCAAATGTTTTACTTAAGTATCAATACTGCAATATAGAAGTACTATTTTACAAAAGTCCGGAATTCAACATTTACTTGAGTAAAAGTACAAAAGTAATGGCATCAAAATGTACTTATAGTACCAAAAGTAAAAGTACTAATATGTTTGAAAATAGCAGATCTACAAGCTCACAACGCGGTTGTTAGTATGTGTGTGGGGAGGAATCAATTGGCATGACAACTACATTGTGGAAACTGTGGAACAAACTCCTCATTGCAGTTAGAACTGCAGACTCACTACCAATTTTCCACTGTAATCTGAACTCACCTCTTCAGACTGCACCTTAACCTGTAGCACTTGACCTATAGCCTCGACGACCTTGCGGACCTATGCAAAGGCTACAATGTCATTTATATAGCATGTTATTTAGACATGATGCCTGGTTCATTTGTTGACCTGGCATCCTATAGTTTGTATATAGTTTGTTGTTGATATTATAATGTTTAGACAGTTAGGTTATTGGTTTACTTGTGATCCTAGAATGACTATTTCTATGCATTTGATGTTTTACTTTGTGTTTTTCTTTCTATTGTGAATCGCATGCGACTGATTGATTCTCCCACGTCACTGGGGATAGAGCGTTTATGCAGTTGTTTAGTCGTCTGTCTATCTACAACCGATAGTTTAAAATACATTTTTGAGATGGGGGTCCGCAGACAAATACATATCAATTTGGGGGTCATTGACACAAAGAAAGTTTGAGAACTACTGGTCTAGAGTACTCAAGAGTGTTCTAGAGTAGCCCCGCCCCCGCTAGTGCTTTAAAAGAAGGGTGATTCACATGGGAGTCCATCATTATAGAAGATGTGATGATGGTCTAATCTTCATGGGAGGGTACATCATGGACGCTGTGAAGGTCTAATCTCAGCTGGCAACTGTGAGACGTCTGCTCTCCTCTCACGGTGCCTGCAGGGGTTAAACTGAACACGGCCTTCACTTCCTACACGACATGGTGCCTCTACTGTACAGCTACTGTACATCTACTGTACATCTACTGTACAGCTACTGTACAGCTACTGTACAGCTACTGTACATCTGGAGGATTCATCCTAACAGTTAAGAGCAGGGGTGATGCAACTTTGATGATGCAGAGGGCCACTATATTTCCACACTCACTCCAGAGGGACACGTTGCATATGCTATCGGGCAGACAGCCTTTGTTTCTTTTTTCGTAAATGAATGCCGTACTTCGCCATTCTATATGTCACACAAAAGTAGCAAAAATAGCCGATCTACAAGCTCAAAACGCATCGCAGTGCGACGCGTTTTGAGCTTGCATGTAGATCGGCTATTTTTGCTACTTTGCTAATATTTGCTAAATGATTTGCTATTTGATAATCCAGATTTTTTTTGTTGCTGTTTTTGAATTGGAATCCTGAAAAGTAACGTTTTTATTTGATTCCAAATGGATTTAGTTATACTTATGTTAACTTTATGAACTTAAATACAAATACATTAGACATAAAAAAAAGAGTATTGTAATACTAGTCATTAAGCTACTAATATAGACTGAAGTAATTAAAGCTGGTCATGTTTGCATGTTTGGAATTGTAAACAGCTGAAATCAATAATATATCAGTATTCTGATATTAACCTGTGGGCCGCATTAAGAGAAGGTGGGGGCCGCATGTGGCCCCTGGGCCGCCTGTTGCCCATGTATGATTTAGAGCACTGGGAACCCTTGAAGAAGTTTTTTTTAAAGGTATTTTATGTACGTATCTGTATGCTGTATGTGTTTCTTTTCCTTTTCTTCTTGTTTTGCAGGTTCTTGTCAGAGCCGTGATGGAGGCCTGTTTCTGTGAGAGATTGAAAGAAGGTTCTGATGTTGATGATACTGCATCAGGAACTGACTGGATGATATGGAGATACCATCAGTTCATGATGCACTGCCTTCAGCATCCAATGAGACTACACACACACTACCATGATGCACTGCCTACAATACCCATGATGCACTGCCTTCAGCATCCAATGAGACTACACACACACTACCATGATGCACTGCCTACAATACCCATGATGCACTGCCTTCAGCATCCAATGAGACTGCACACACACTATCATGATGCACTGCCTACAATACCCATGATGCACTGCCTTCAGCATCCAATGAGACTACACACACACTATCATGATTCACTGCCTAGCAGTGGTGTAAAGTAACTAAGTATATTTACTCAAGTACTGTAGTTAAGTACAACTTTGAGGTTTCCAATTTTCAGTACTTTTACTTTAGATAGATACTTTATTTGTACACATAACATAAATACAAAATACATAGACAGATCAGATCACACAACACATTGACAGTGCTACACAGCTCCTCTCTTACAGAGAGAAGAGTAGAAAAGGCCACCAGTCATGATTCAAGAGGCATCACATTACATTTTATGCACAGAAGTGAGATGGGGCCTCAGTGGAGATTTACTCCATTACATCTCAGAGGCAAATATTGTACTTTTACTCCACTACAATTATTTGAAAACTTTACTTACTAGTTACTTTGCAGATATAAATGATTACATTATAAAACATACATTTACCACTTTAGCCTTATTTTATACCTGGGCTATTTGAAAATAGCTGATCGACAAGCTCACAACGAGTCGGGATCTGCTCTTTTCAAACATTTTAGTACTTTTACTTTTGGTACTTTAAGTACATTTTTGTACCAACACTTTTGTGCTTTTACTCAAGTAAGTTTTGAATTACGGACTTTTACTTGTTACTTGTAGAGTACTTCTACATTGCAGTATTGATACTTTTACTTAAGTAAAACAGTACTTCTTCCACCACTGCCAATAAAAGGCTGTGGAGTGAACTATCTTGACTCATTGGTGGGTGTGGTTAATTTGGTCCCAGGCTAACAGGACACACCCACCTGACCTAGATATAGGCCCAGGTAGAGTTTTCTTACCCATTTGTCTGTGGTGAGGACTGAGGAGGTTGTGTTTGAAGACAAAAGAAAACTCCATTGTTGTTTGTCTTCATATCTGATGCATTACTGAGTAAGTTGTGTTTTGTTTAATTGAAGTTCTGTTTGTTGAGTTACTTGGGGATTATGTATGCCTAAGTTTGTTTATGCCTTTGTGTTTGATTGTTATTGTTTTGGGGTTTTTGGTCCCATAGTTACATCATCATTTCAACATTTTGTCTGGATGGAGTTACAGTAAATAAACCTGCTATATGAACTGACACTCTGGTCTCTGTGCTTTAATAGACATAACCATGTATAGGAGTTATTTAACCACAAGCAACTTGCTATCTATGCCAGTGGTTCTCAAACTTTTTTGTGCCAAGGACCAAATTCACATGGACCCCCATCTGAAAAGGTTATTTTTGTGCCAGGGACCCCCAGAGGGGAGAGATTTGTGTTAAAACATTCAACAAATCATTCAAAATGTTCCAAACATTTTCCGATATTTTTCAAATATTTTCAAAAATAGCAGATCTACAAGCTTGCAACATGGCATGAAGTGACGCGCTGTGAGCTTGTAGATCAGCTATTTTTTTTAATAGCCACTGTAAAAATGTATAAAGTGGTTAAGATGATTGGGATGCTATGTTAACTACTTTTGCTGGGGACCCCATGGAACCCCCCCAAGGATCCCTGGGGTTCCCCGGACCCCACTTGGAGAACCAATGATCTATGCTATCTGCATCTAGGTTGCAACGCCCTCCATTGACAGCCCATTCATGGGACAGAAAAGGCCAATCTGATTAAACAATGATACACTCAACAATATTGCATCTATGTGGATGTTATCCTCTTTGTCTCTGTCAGTCTTTGTTTTATAAAAACCCTCTGTTGTTATGAGACACTTTATGTCAGTGGTGTAAAGTAACTAAGTACATTTACTCAAATACTGTACTTAAGTAAAATGTTTAGGTATTTTTACTTTACTGGAGTATTTCCAATTTTCAGTACTTTTACACAATATTATACTTTTACTTAACTACAATTATTTGAAAACTTTAGATTCTAATTATTGTGTAGATTTAGATTATTATTACAAAACAGCCCACTTCAGCCCTATATACATTTAGGCCATTTGAAAATAGCTGATCTACAAGCTCACAATGCATCGCGATGCCACGCATTGTGAGCTTGTAAATCTGCTATTTTAGATCTGCTATTAAAGGTTGGGAGGATTTTTTATACATTTGAAAACTTGTGAAATTGGACATTCTGCATAATGAGTACTTTCTACTTTTGGTACTTTAAGTGCATTTTGATATTTTTATTCAAGTACATTTTTAATTCCGGACTTTGTGCAATAATATAATATTGTTTATGTTATCGCTGTTTAATACAATCAGATAAGACTTTAATGTTTGATGAATGGTCTGTCAATGGAGGGTATTGCAACTTAGATACAGATAGCATTGCTTGAGGCTATAGGAGATATTGGTGACCACTGCAGCCATTTACCTTATAAACCTGCTATCCAACAACCATGGATTAACGTTATCCCAGGTACCATTGAATCCATATTCATTAAATGCAGGACGTACTCGTAGAAAGAAAACAGACATTCTTTATTCTTTATTCGGATCCCTGTTGGCTTTCACTGCCGTGGGCAATTCCTGGGATCCAATGTTCATTTTGACAGAAAAAAATCATTTAGTTTTAATCATAGTCTTTTGAAAAAAAGTTTTAGTCATGTTTTAGTCATCTGAAATGTTTTAGTTTAATTTTAGTTGACTTTAATATCATAAGATTTTAGTAGATGAAATGTACAGTTGATTTAGTGGACTAAAGTTTATGTCGACAGGCCTTGATGGTGTCATATTGGTTAATTTAAACAAAAACAGCCAATGCGACACGTTGTGAGCTTGTAGATCGGCTATTTTCAGAAGCATAAAAGGACTTGTTTTAGTTGTACTGGATCTCTTGTCCACTAGTCCTCCCTAACACTTTAGTCAGGTCAGTATACAGTACTTAGTCATAGTTTTAGTCATCATAGCTTACTTTTTATTTAGTTTTTATCCAGTTCTCGGCAGTAGACAAACATTTTTCGTCATAGTTTTAGTGGACAAAATTAACACTGCTGGGGTCCATACAAAACAACACAACATAAAAACAACACATTCATATAGATACTGTTACATTATTCATATTCTAATCATTAGGTGTTACGCTTCATTAAGTGCAGTGTTCTCAACCTGTTTTCCTTTGGATTGGATCCTTTAGATGTAAAGGGGGCTCCCCTTACATCTGACAAAAGCTGAGGCCCCCCTGTGTGTGTGTGCTTATACTACGAATAGCAAAAATAGACGATCTACAAGCTTGTAGATGTAAGCTTGTAGATCGGCTATTTTTGCGTTTTTTTTAAACCTTTTGAAACACTTAGAAAATATTTCTATTTCTTTCAAAACCCTGGAGGTCCCGGACACTAGGTGAGGGAAACACTGATTTAGTGTCTTGATGTTCAATTACTGTCTTGTTGCTCTTTATAGGTGTTATGGCTCAATTTGTGTCTTGCTGATGTTTTAGGTGTTATGGTTCATTCGGTTTCTCGTTTATCTTAATGGGTGTTACGGATCAGTTAGTGTCTTGTTGGTCTTATGGGTGTTATAGTGTTATGGTTCTTTGGGTGTCTTGTTGGTTCCTTGAGTGTCTTGTTGAGGAGGTTGTGTGTCTTGTTGAGGAGGTTGTGTGGATTGTCTCTCCTTCATCTCAACCTTCATGTCTTCGTCAGAGGAGTCGTGGTGTGTGTGTCTGAGAACACATTAAAATGTACAACATTCTATAAGAGGAATTAAATAGTCCGTAGCATTGGTTCTCAAAGTGGGGTCCGGAGACCCCCAGGGGTCCTTGAGGGAGTTCCAGGGGGTCCCCAGCTAAATGATAGATAGTTAGGAACCAAATGGACCCTATATGGATCTGTAACTCAGAGAGTGTACAAATGGAACCAAATGGACCCTAACGGGTCCATTTGGTTCCATATTTACACTCTCAGAGTTAAATTAACATTGATTTTACAATATAAATGGGGGTCCCAGAGATAGAAATGCCATTAAACGGGGGTCCGTAGCCCTAATGCATGTCAAACTGGGGGTCCTTGAAATTAAAATGGTTGAGAATCACTGCTAGAGCCATACAAATCTTCTCTCATGGGGGTTCCCTGGCATATCTTTTCAAATGGGGGTCTGCGGGCTAAAAAGTGTCAGTTTGGGGGTCCTTGACTTGACATGACAAAGTTTGAGAACCACTGGTCTGTAGGATGGTTAGTTCTGATCATGGAAAACATCTCCTGCTTGTAGTTAGGCTGTGTGGCCTGTAGATGTCACTCTACAGCCAGGCAGGCATACAGCACCCTCTGTATGTTAGTAAACCAGTACAGTCAGACAGCAGTAGACTGAGATGACTGGTTCTTACTAAGAAGGTGTGTATGGCACAAACAATGGGCTTAAAGATAACTTCACTTTTTCATTTATCTTGTGGATGACTAAACCTTCCTGTTTAATAAATACTTTTGCCAAAGCTCTGTGCGCTATTTCTGGACCACAGTGTTGGGCTACTTTAATACAATGTAATGTTTGTCACTCTTTCTTTGCCTTTTAGAGCATAAGAATATAATTTGTATTGTATGCTTGCTGCATGCAGTGGCATGGAAGATGCAGTAACTATTGTTTGTCCAGTAGTTCCTTATGTAGGGACAAAACAAACTCACTGAGAAGACAACTATTAATAATTTGACCCAGATTTGACCCAGTCCCAGTCCCTGTGGTGGACAGAGTACTCAACCCCAGTACTTGAGTCAAAGTATATATACTTCTGGTCAAATAGGACCCAACTACAAGTAAAAGCTGCTCAGTGAAATTTGTAATTCAGGGTACTTGCTTTAAAAAATACCTATCTTCACCCATTTTGCTGTATATTTTGTTGTATTGACATTGTCCCCCGTGTGTGTGTGTGTGTGTGTGTGTGTGTGTGTGTGTGTGTGTGTGTGTGTGTGTGCGCGCGCGCGTGTGTACATAGCAGCTCTACAATACTACCATACTTAATCATTTATAAAGTGTCTTTATGTATAAATATACCACGTATAACTAAGTATGGTATAGTTATGTGCTGTTCCGCTGAGCTTGTATTATGACCAGCACTTCTAATAAACCTTGTTATAGAGATGTATGAATTGAGTGTTATGAACCCTTTTTAGTGAATGCAATTATAATGCATTATATAGACCCGGGCTTTAAGTGAAATGTTACCAAAATGTGGTAATCTATATTTGCATTGCACTTTCACATGAGTGGACATAAATAACACACTATACCTTCCTTCCTCGATGTCCAAGATGTTTTCTGGCAGTCCCACGTTGAGGGTCTCCGGCAGCAGGAAGACCAGAGCTCCACTCAGGACCCCCGTGACGGAGAAGATGAGCGGAGGCAGGGACCCCCACACGTCTGCCAGCAGCATGACCATAGGAGCCAGGGACCCCCCGAGACGACCGGCGAAGGAGGTGAACCCTAAACCACACTGCCTGCACACACACACACACACACACACACACACACACACACACACACACACACACACACACACACACACACACACACACACACACACACACACACACACACACACACACACACACACACACACACACACACACACACACACATTTCATTTCAGATGACAGAACAAGAAGGAGGTGAACCCTGAACCACACTGCCTGCACACACACACACAACAGCAAGGTTTATGGAAAACGATGTTGTCTCCTGATGACACTGACTAGTGAACAGGGGTCATCAATATGTCCGTACACAGACAAATGTGTCCGTGGTAAAGACTAGGTCTTGTCCCTGGCAATTTTTTTATTTACACATCATTGTAATGTTCTTATTTTGATCATAAGACCCAATTACTGAATGTCAAGTCTCCAGGTTTTCTTTAGAATATGTATGACTCTGATTTACTATGACACCATGTATGGCACATTAGGAGTCCTACTAGTGGTTCTCAAATGTTTTATTTGCAAGGACCATAACTCTGAGAGTGTACAAATGGAACCAAATGGACCCGTAAGGGTCCATTTGGTCCATTTGTACACTCTCAGAGTTACGTAGACCTGTCATATGTTCATTCGGGATCTTTATGTGTTTCTGGTAATATTGTTGTCCACTCATTTTGTATGCCCATGGCAAAAATGTAATTTTGACCAAAATGTCCATGTGATGAGCCCTGCTAGTGACAGCATAGAGATTAAAAACATAGGGCCTAGAATGGGACCTTGGGGAACTCACATGTCATCTCCACTTTTTCAGAAGCATGGTCACCCAATGCCACAAAGACATCTCGTCCTGTCAGATAGGATCTGAACCAGTTGAGAACCGTGCCAGAACACGGTTTTCAAGTCTGACCAAGAGGATGTTGTGGTCGATCGTATGATCGTATCGAACGCCGAGCTAAGGTCTAGATAGAAGAACAAGGACAGACAGGTTTTTGGCGAGTCTGAGTTCATTCTAAGGTCGTTTACAGCCGTCTCTGTGCTATGGTTCGCTGTAAAACCATACAGAAATAACTCTAGCACATTTGTTGTTACTTAGGAATTTGTGTAGTTGATTCAAAGACAGTTTCTATAAAATCTTACTTAAAAAGGGAAGATTTGATACGAGCCGATAATTGCTGAGGAGCAGACAATCCAGGTTACTCTTCTTGAGGATTTGTTTGACTATGGCAGTTTTGAGTGATTTTGGGAATATGTGAGCAGGGAATGATTGACCAAATCTAATAGCTCTCAGGATAGACAGTTAAAAACAGTTTTAAAAAAGGTGGTGGGGATAGGGTCGAGGGAGCCGGTGGAGGATTTTAATCCTGTCACCACTTGTCATTTCAAGATCCACTGAAGTGGTCTAAAGTGCATTCACAGTATGCAGGAGTAAGTTCAGCAGTGTTTAGTGACCTATGAGTTATATTTGATCTGATTGTTATGACCTTATCCCAGAAGTAACATTCTGTTGCATTTAGGACTTGAGAAAAAAATGACTAGGATATTGGGAGGGGGGGGGGTGTTATCTAAGGATAGGAAGGTTAGGATTTAGAAGACTAGTTTAAGAAGTTCTGGGGTGTAGAGGGAACTAACCTTAAAACAGTTGGGTAGACTTCTGCGGTGTAGAGGGAAACTAACCTTAAAACAGTTGGGTAGAGTTCTGCGGTGTAGAGGGAAACTAACCTTAGAACTGTAAGGGTAGAGCTCTGTGGTGTAGAGGGAAACTAACCTTAGAACAGTAGGGTAGAGCTCTGCGGTGTAGAGGAAAGCAGTGGTGAAGGCAGCCTCAGAGAAGCCTTTCCCCACCACAGCCACACAGGTACGAAGCACAGCCTGTTCTGAAGGGAAAGAAAGAACACATCAGACATCATAATCTGCTCGTTCAGTATTCTGATTACCCCTGAAGTAGCAACAGTTCATCACAGTAAGGATATGATTGTTACTGTGTGTTCTCTTATTATCAGTGGAAAATACGATATACAAATAGATGGTTTGGCCAGCTGCCTCGTGGCTAACCTGGTAGCAGAGTTTGAGGAATTCCACCGTGGGTACGACTTTTTTTTTTCTCTCTCCGCATAGTTTTTGTGAGGTTAGGATTAAGGTTATATTTAGGCTTATTTTTTTTAGATTAGGTTTAGGCATAGCTTTGTCAACATGCAAAGTCGCCATCGCGTCCGGTCAAAACTTGACTTTCAGGGCGTCCGTCATGTCAAAACTTAGCTAGTGACAGAGCGGCAAAATGTCACGCCTTGGGAGTGACAACAGGTTGTTTTTTGACGTGCGACACCATCACGACAAAGTATAAATCAGGCTTGGCCGGGGCCCCATATTAGCTCTTGAAACAGGCCCCCATATCATTAAGGCCACCCCTTGTCACAGGTGTGTGACCACCGGCCCAGCGGCCCACCGGTATGCAAAATGGCCAGTCCGCAGTTTGTTGAGTTAGTGTTGATGCTCCAAGCAGCAACACTGCCCCCATGGAAAGATGCCACGTTTGTCCCTTCCGTGCAATAGGGCAAGTGAAGCTGCTGTTCCGTTACACAGAGTGGCAGCATTATTATTATAGTTATCCTTTTAGCCTTAATGTCTTACTGTACCGAGTGCTGTTTACATTACTGACTAATAAAGTATTCAATCAATCAATTCTTCTTCTGTGGTGATATTTCGGAAACTTTTTTCAGTGACTTCGTCAGAAGATAATCTAAATGATAACATGAGCTAACATGTTTGGGAGTTTATGGACGTATATTTTGTTAAAATTCAAAAATAGCAAAATCAGCAGATCTACAATCTCAAAACGTGTCGCTTCGCGCCACGTTCTGAGCTTGTAGATCTGCTACTTTTGATGCTTTTGTGTGACGCTGTGGTATGATCCAGTAGGTCGCAGCAGCCCAGCCCTACCTGTGGTTATGGCCGTGTTTAGACCAATCAGAGCTCCGGTGATGATAAGCGACCACGCCTGGACGTTCCTCCGGCCAATCCGCTCCAAGAGGAAGAAGGTTCCCACCTTGGCGGGAATTTCTATGAGTCCGTAGACGAACTGGGTCAGGTACATGTTCACCCCGAACCCTGTGTGTGAATGGAGGAATTCAATTAAATTATAAAAAACATGTGTGTGTACATATTGGTCCAAACAATACATAAGAATACCACAATGAAATAACTGAAAAACACAATGACATTGTAGTCTACTTCCATACCTGTGATGTTCAGACTGATGCCGTAGTAGATGAAGGCCACCGCAAACCTGAACACACACACACACACACACACACACACACACACACACACACACACACACACACACACACACACACACACACACACACACACACACACACACACACACACACGTGTTACTGTTTTGTGTTTTAGTTTTTTTGCATCTTAAACTCATGTACAACACACTGATACTCTTCTTGCACCTTAATGTCTATAGTATATACCAGCTGCTATAGACGCGACACTGCAGCTATGACTGCCTACAGGCAGCGTGTCTGGATTTGTCTATACTCATGCACCTTATGTCTAAACCTCATGTATGTATGGATAGATAATTATGTAGATACCTTGTTTGTTTGTTTGTTTGTTTTTTATTCTTTCTTTCCCCCTAACCTCACAAACACTGTCAATGCCTAACCTTAAAGGGATAGTTCAACCAAAAAATTACTTGTCACGCCATGGAGACTTGAATTCATGGACATTTCTTTTGTTTTTTTCGCATTCCTTATGCAATAATTTGATGACCAGCGGACCGGCGGGCAGCAGTTCCGGTAGGAGATACAAAGGAGACTCCTTGTGTCTCCTACCGGAACCGCTGCCTACCGGTCCGCAGGTCATCAAATTATTGTCTTAGGAATGAGACAAGACAAAATAATATCCATGAATTCAAGTCTCCATGGTGTGACTAATACATAGGAAAAAAAGTATTTTTGGGGGTGAACTATCCCTTTAACCTTAACCCTAAGCTCACAGAAACTATGCCTATAACCTCAAAACCACGCCCGCCCCTGGGCGAAACACCAGGAAAAGAGAGAGTCCGATACTTTACCACTGCACCACCTGAGCACCCTACAACCATAGGTAAGCTTGTTCATTCCCTGTTTCTATTACACACACACACACACGCACACACACACACACACACACACACACACACACACACACACACACACACACACACACACACACACACACACACACACACACACACACACACACACACACACACACACACACACACACACACACACACACGGCTGCCAGTGTGTGTGTGTGTGTGTGTGTGTGTGTGTGTGTGTGTGTGTGTGTTTGTACTTTGGTTAAAAGGTCAGAGTTCATCTCCATGGATACCAGAATGCTCCTGAAAGGAGAGTGATGCTCCTCATCCTGGGCGTCTTCAGTAGGTCCAGGTAACAGTGACTCCTACTGGCCACTTCTGATACTGTCACTTTGCTCAGCGTCTGCAGCACACACACACTTTATCAATTATAATTATACACAACTGAGACAAATGAATTATGTAATGCAATTCATTGACTTTCATTTTCACATTGACAGCATCCGAAATGGGTGGGCGTAGGATGAAGTGTGTGTACCTCAGTGTGTAGTTTAGTTGTAGTGTGTACCTCAGTGTGTAGTTTAGTGGTTGTAGTGTCCTTGCCGTTCATCTTAGCACACTGGACCAGGTATCTCTGGGCGTCCTCTACCTGACCGCTGGCCAGCAACCACCTGGCTGACTCTGGTGTCCACCTGAACACAGGGAGCAAAACACAATAGAATGAATGCGCAATTTCTATTGTTAACTCATCTGTTACTGTTATTGTTCTGCTAAAATGTACAAACTCAAATAGGGACACTTCAGTTCATCAAACTAAATGATTTAATGGATTCTGAAATATCGATTTTGATAAAATAATCGATAAGAAACAAATTCAGAAAATAGATCTACAAGGTATTTTTGTGTCATTTACCATTGTACAATGAGGTATACAAATCACACCCTGTGTGAAGTGAGTGGTGCCTTGCTTAGCTTGGCTAACATGTTCAATCAGCCAAGCTAACATGTCCAATGTTAGCTTGGCTGATGTGATGGCACTGATGTCACTTTGAAACATGTAATGTTTCAAAGTGACACACCTATTTATGGGGCTCTATTTCGTCATGCGTCTCGCTAGCCAATCAAAGCACACCCTTTCAACATATTGTCACGTGTCACGTGATGCTTGACCAATGTTAGCTTGGTGGACACACGGACATACAGACATACATACATACATACATACGGACACACAGACAAAGCCACGTATAGGAGTGGTTGCCTTCGGCACCACTCAAAAACAGGGCTTAAGGGCTTTAAAAAAAATAACAATTTAGTAAATTATTAAACAATTGTGCCTGGGATACCAGATTGTAATTTAATGCATGATGAATGATTTGGCACTTGTAGCAATACTTTTTAGCAGCCATTATACCGCCATCTACTGGATTAAGGGATGTGTGACGCTTGCCCTCCCTCCCAGCCATGGGACAACATGTTCTGTCATGTCATTGGCTGTCCTTCGGACCATCGGAGCCAGTCATCAAAAGGTTGCACGAAACGCCCACATTTTCACGAAACGCCCACATTCAAACATGGAGCTATGTTGGACTGGGCTGGTATCCCAGTCAAAAAGGTAGTTAAGTACTCGAGTAAATGTACTTTGTTACTGTCTGTCCATCACTGGTAAATGCCTGAGGCTGGATGCGAGTGCACCTCTAAGGCAGTACTCCTCACCACCAGGCGATGGCAGCAGCGAGGCAGGGAGAGGAGACCACCAGCATGAGATGTCTCCAGTCTCTGATGCAGTATGCTAGCAGAGCTAGCAGCATGCTACCAGCGCTCCATACCAGGGTCACGATGGTCCCGATGAACGCACGATGCTTCACATCTGTCCACTCTATACCTACACACACACACACACACACACACACACACACACACACACACACACACACACACACACACACACACACACACACACACACACACACACACGCACTTTACACTGATGTAGTAGCGGTGATAATATAACATAGGGCAGTGTTCATTCCGGCGACTAAGACAATGACGAAAAATGTTCGTCAACTACATTTTTTCACGGAAGAAAACGTTTTCTTCAGTGAAAAAAGGAACCAAATAAAGACTAAGAAGTAATTTACGGTGCTTCTTTTACTCTGTATTTACTTATTTAACTGCCATGCTGCCTCTGGTGACTAACTATCCCCCACAGGATCAATAAAGGTCTATCATTACAGAACAAAATGGATAGAATACTCAGTGCCATAGACCATATTCACACGGTGGCCATTTTGGCATTTTGCATTGAAAAAATGGGGTGAAATTTCATTAACTTAATAGCAAAATGGCCGCCGTGTGAATATGGTCTATGATGTTGATTCTGAGGCCAGTCACAGTTACTCCACACAGTTATTATTGTTGTTGTTGTTGTTGTTATACTCAGTGCCATGGTGTTGATGCTGAGGCCGGTCAGAGCCACTCCACACAGCGTCCTGGTGACAGCGAACATGGTGTAGGACGTAGAGAAGGCAGAGACTGGTCCCAGCACACCGCTGGACACGATGGACGCCAGGAGCAGCGGCCTGCGACCGAACCTGGAGGACAGCAGGGACAGCGGCACCGTGAGAAGTTAGTCATGTCGTCCATTTAAATGTTAAAGCCTTACTATTCCTGAATGTGTAGAGACACCATATGGGTGTCTTTCTGCAACCATGTTTCTGCTGGTTTACTGTCCTATCAGGACCTCTAGTGCTGCTGGTTTACTGTCCTATCAGGACCTCTAGTACTGTTGGTTTTATCTCCCACCAGGACCTCTAGTACTGTTGGTTTTATCTCCTACCAGGACCTCTGGTACTGATGGTTTTATCCTACCAGAACCTCTTGTATTACTGGTTTACTGTCCTACCAGGACCTCTAGTACTGCTGGTTTTATCTCCTACCAGGACCTCTAGTACTGCTGGTTTTATCTCCTACCAGGACCTCTAGTACTGCTGGTTTTATCTCCTACCAGGACCTCTAGTACTGCTGGTTTTATCTCCTACCAGGACCTCTAGTACTGCTGGTTTTATCTCCTACCAGGACCTCTAGTACTGCTGGTTTTATCTCCTACCAGGACCTCTAGTACTGCTGGTTTTATCTCCTACCAGGACCTCTAGTACTGCTGGTTTTATCTCCTACCAGGACCTCTAGTACTGCTGGTTTTATCTCCTACCAGGACCTCTAGTACTGCTGCGTGTGCGTGTGCGTGTGCGTGTGCACGTGCGCGTCCGCGTGTGCGTGCGTGCGGCGTGCGCGCAGGCTGACGTGCACATCTATCACGGAGAATCAGTCAGGGGTAAAATACAGTTCAGATGGATTATGGGTGAAATGTGCATTTCACAGCACATTTAAAATCTGACACACTCCCACAACAGCTGTGTGTGTGTGTGCTCGTAAATTCACACATACATGCATGTGTACTGTACATGCACGTGTAAATTCATACATGTGTGTGTTTGTACTAGCATTACTAAACTTAGGGACAAATATCCTGAAAAGTAAACATTCGGGTTAGGATTAGACATTTACAGGGGGTTGTTCATGTTCAGGGGTTGGGGTTGGAGTGTGGGTATAAAGACAACAAAAATGGACGTTGACACACAGTAAGACTTTCAGTTGTATCACACTAGAAGTTCGGGCCGCTATGCGGCCCGAACGTCTAGCGTGACGCGTCGTTCACTTTGCAGTGTCACCTTACAGGCACCTCACAGTGTGAGAGAGAGTTTTGTGCTCTCCTAAATCCACGGCAGGCTTTGAAAGTACCCACTTCAGAAAGAGGTGACGTGCATCACCTCTCCAATGACCAAAACCCACTTTGTGATTACTCAGACCTGGTATGGCAGACCTGTGGGGAGTGTGCAGTGGTGAACAATGTGAAAAGATAGTTGAAATCGCAGGAGATGAAGTTAGCAGTTTATTTGTGTAAAGGGTCGTCGGCGTGGGTTGTGTTGAGGATGGAAGCCGTCGAACTGGTGCATCCTACCTATTTATAGGTAGGATGTGATGTCATGCTGTCGTGAGATTACGTCACACTGGCGTGTCTCATTGTGATGTCACGACCGTGATGTCATATGACGTCACACTGGCTACATACAACGTTACAGACAACCGACATGGCGCAGGATTCAAATTGTATATATAGATGTACAGTAAGCGTACAAAGTTGAAGTCTTACTTGTCAGAGAGCTGTCCAAACAGCACGGCACCGATGGTCACACCAACGAAGAAGAAGGTGGCCAGAGACTGGTTCATTGCTTTGTTGTCACACACTAGATCCCACTGTGGACAATTCATATCATTACAATACACCACACTGTTATACATATGCATATACAAATACAATAACCTGGATTATTATAGTTAAGTAATAACACTGTGGACAATTCATATCATTACAATACATCATACTAGTATACATATAAACTAAGCAGGGTTATTATAGTTAAAGGTAGGGTAAGTGATCTTCCTTTGTTAAAATAAGTGTTAAATAAATATATATTCTGATCATTGCTATAGGGTGTTTGTTCAGTAACAGGAGTCTCCCTGTCTCTCCAGCCCCACATTTTGTTCACTGCCCATTTCACCTGTCTTCTCTCTCCTGATTGGATGAAATTGGTATCCTGACCTGATCACATGTATGTTCTTATTTCTAAAGAGTTGGAGAGACCTCTTACTGAACACACACTATATACTATAGAAATGATTGACAGAATATATTGTTATTTAACTTTAAATCATATTTTAAACAAGTAAAATATGCTTTAGCTGTACTTGAATGGCGGTGGTGGAGGTGAACTCTGATTGGTCGTTACCTGAGTGGCAGTGGTGGAGGTGAACTCTGATTGGTCGTTACCTGAGTGGCGGTGGTGGAGGTGAACTCTGATTGGTCGTTACCTGAGTGGCGGTGGTGGAGGTGAACTCTGATTGGTCGTAAACCCAGCCATGCGTGCACGGCACCGTCGTCGCCGTCAACGACAGGTTGGTGTGGTTGAGGTCAAAGGTCAGGGGCGTGGCATATAGCCTGCAGGAACTGAAGGAACCGTTGGTGTCCTGAGGGACCCTGAGGGTGTCAAATTAATACATTTAATCTAGTGTAAACAATAATTGATTTTAATACAAATTATGTACTTTTTGGGTACGGGGGGGTTTCTTTCAATTTATATAGCAAAAATAGCAAACTCTGTGAGCTTGTAGAATTGATATTTTTTTGAAACATAAAGCTTCTCCATTTTGTATTAATTGCAATACACAAATGTTACAATAAAAATGTAAATGTACTACTACTAATAATGATAATAAATGAATAAAATAAAATAAAATAAAATAAAATAAAATAAAATAAATAAATACAAATAAATTAATTAAATGAAATACATTTAAAATACATTTCATAAATGAATACATAAAATAATCATTAGTAGCGTCCCTAATCATTAGTAGCGCCCCTAACCTGAGTGCCAGCGTCTCTAGGTCTCCTCCTCCTCCTGTGAGGTCATGGTCCTCCTCCTGGCTCCCCAGGGAGCAGCGGTGAGGAGGCGTGGCGGAGATGAAGTTGTGGAGCAGGAAGTGGAGAGGCAGAAGGAGGCGGGGCAGACACAGGAGGTGGTAGATCAGGAACTGGTACCTGGAGAAACCCCCGATGTCGTCTAGGACCTCCTCGAACCTCATGCCGTCTGGACAGGACAGAACACACATCTGACTTACTGAATACTTTACACCAGGGGTTTTCAACCAGTGGTCCGGGGACCACCAGTGGTCCCCAGCCAAATTAATAGTTAGGAACCAAATGGACCCTTATATGTCTGTAACTCTGAGAGTGTACAAATGGAACCATACACTCTCAGAGTTAAATGAACACTGATGATGATGATACAGTGTAGATTGGGACCCCCAATAAACCTAAATGGTTGAGTCCCTGGCATATTTTTTCAAATAGGGGTCCGTGGGCTACTATGTGTCAATTTGGGGGTCCTTGACACGAAAAAGGTTGAAAACCACTGCTTTACACCCATTAAGACCTGAGGCCCATTCTACAAATACCTTCTACAAGCGCGCGGGGGGGCATTGAGAACCAATGCTCTAGTGTAGTTGTTGCTATACAGTATATGAACAGTATATAGCAGCATTAATTTAAAAAAAAAAGTTTTTCAGGAAACCCTTAGGTCAGGATTTAGAAGGCGTTTTTAGAATCTGTTATTAGGTCTAAAGGGTTTAACACTATTGTCAACAGTAGCCTACATGTAGTACAGTGAATAGTTAAAAGGATAACACAAAAAGCCCTGCAGAGCTTGTTTCCATTATGGACCATTAATGTACACAATGAATGCAGTGAATGATGTTTGTTTTTGGCTCTATGTTCGATACCTGGGGTCTCTTTAATAAATAGAAAATACATCTTCAGGTTGGGATACAAATTTCATCCAATCAGGAGAGAGAACTCATCATACAGCATACAGGAGAAACGTGTGAAATGGGAAGTGACGACACGAAGAAATGAGCAGACTAAATTGAAACGGGAAAACTACAAAATTGAAGCTGAAAAATGGATATACTCTCTCAAAAGAGAAATATGGCTTCTCCTCATGAACCAAACGTGCAAAAAATATAAATCACTTAAGCCCTATTTCAATAATAATAATCATAAAAATAGGTCAGCATCCCAGAAATGTATCCTGAGTCCTGACCCATTGTTTAGAAACCATTGTATTAAAGAGCTGTTACTGTTACAAACACTATAGTGATAATAGCTAGCACAATATAGAACTTTTAGTTTTAACCAAAACATATCACTTACACGCAGTGGTGGAAAGTAACTAAGTACATTTACTCAAGTAGGCTACTGTACTTAAGTTCAATTTTGAGGTATTTTTTACTTTACTTGAGTGTGTCCAATTTTCAGTACTTTTACTTTTGACCAAAGTACAAAGTGTGGGTACTTTTTCCACCACCACTCACACGACCTCAGAGGGTAAAACATGCATCATTGTAGGTCCCTCTTCACACTCACACACTCAGGTTAATGATGAACATTGACAGTTTAGCTGATGTGAACAGAGAGAGCACACTGACCTTATAGATGGTTCTGCAGGACCAGATCCAAGTTTATGATGTCTGTCTGTCTGTCTGTCTGTCTGTCTGTCTGTCTGTCTGTCTGTCTGTTTCTCTCTGTCTCTCTATGTTTAAAAAAAGTTAATGATCTCTGTTCCATCTGGGAGAACAACATTGTAAGAAGGAGGTAGCTTGGTGTGTGTGTGTGTGTGTGTGTGTGTGTGTGTGTGTGTGTGTGTGTGTGTGTGTGTGTGTGTGTGTGTGTGTGTGTGTGTGTGTGTGTGTGTGTGTGTGTGTGTGTGTGTGTGTGTGTGTGTGTGTGCGCGCATTCATTCATGTGCACGCGCGCATTCATGTTTGTTTGTTTGTGGATGCGTGCATTCGTGTGTGTGTGTGTGTGTGTGTGTGTGTGTATTTCTGATAATACTCTAAATGGATCTTATACGTCATGCTGTAGTCACAACCCATCCAACAGACACCTCTTTGTGTGTGATGGTATCTCTCTCTCTCACACACACACACACACACACACACACACACACACACACACACACACACACACACACACACCTGACCCCTGATAGGATCAAAGCATAACCAATACATTGATCTGGAACGTCTGCTTCTTCTCAGAATCTGTAGTGAATCACGTGAATGTCAAAAATAACATCATTATTTCAGTTTTATATTTAAACTATGTGGTCAATGTTGTAGTAGTAGTAAGTAGTACATCTTTATTTCGGTCCATTTAAAAAAAACAAAAAGAATACAAACATACATTAGAGTCCACTTATACAAGTAATGTTGTCAATGACAGGTAGTAACACTGTTCATTTAAATACTAGTTACATAGCACAGTTTGGTATTATATTAAATATTACTGTTAGTATAGTTTGGTATTCATATTATAGTCATTTAGATACTCCAGTGCGGTATTACTATTACAGTTACATCGCACAATTTGGTATTATATTCAATTATACTGTTAGTATGGTATAATTTGGTATTCACAGTACATATTACACATAAGGTTTGTTTGATATTACAGTTAGATACTCCAGTGTGGTATTATTATCAAATATTACAGTTACATAGTAGCACAGTTTGGTATTATATTCAATTTTACAGTTATAGTTTGGTATTTATGTTACATAATTATTACAGTTAGATACTACAGTATGGTATTACTATTAAATAACTTAATATACAGTTATGTATACTATCACCTTTGCACCCTTTGCACGCCAAGGAAGAACCCCTAAATAATTTCAAATCGGCCTCATGGTGGCGCTATAACAGACCACTTCACTTTTTGGCCTATAACTCTTGAACCATATGGTCGTACAATAAAACAATCTTGTCATTTCCGCCTGGCATGATAAGTTTTCTGGCGTTTCAGGTTTTCTTCAAAACTCCTAGAGATGTTGTCCAAAAGTCAAACTCAAATCGGTACACGGTATCTCTGTGGTCACGTGATCAAGATGTATCTGTCCGATTGGTCCGATTCCGTTCAGATTGGCTACGATTGACTTTCAATAAGTGTCTGGGAGGAGCCTGTTATGCAGTAGTTAAAGGGATAGTTCACCCAATTTTTTTTCTTGTCAATTAGTCACCCCATAGAGACTATTTTTTACTTTTTGTCTAATTCCTAAGCCAATAATTTGATGACCAGTGGTTCCGGTAGGAGCACACAAAGGAGACTTTTTGTGTCTCCTACCGGAACTGCTGCTGGTCATCAAATTATTGGCTTAGGAATGAGACAAAAACTACAAAAATATCCATGAATTCAAGTCTCCATGGGCTGACTAATCGATAGGAAAAAGTGTTTTTTTGGGGTGAACTGTCCCTTTAACCCTGTAGTCTTAGAGAGAACTGGACTTGAGTTACAACATGCACTTCGACCACATTTTGGCGTCTACATCAAAATCTCTTTGCCGGACAAAAATTGCCGATCTACAAGCTCACAATGCGTCGCAACGCGACGCATTGTGAGCTTGTAGATCTGCAATTTTTTTTGTGCTAATGTTGTTCCCTTCTAGAATACGGACACTGGTGTTCAAGTGTTAATTGGTTTGATTTGAGCGTGTGTGCAGAGCAGAGTGTTCCTGCAGGTTGACCTCCTGACAGTTAGGCAATGAACCGAAGCCGTTCTATTTGTAGCAACGGATACACACTCGATCCAACCCAGAGCCTCAGTGTGAGGCACCGTGACATTTCACCAAGCCCAGGCCTGTAAACCCTCTGATATACGAGCGGCCCAGAGGTAGAGAGAGCTGTGGAGTGAATACGAATAGAGAGAGAGAGAAAGAGAGAGAGAGAGAGAGAAGAGAGGACAGAGCAGACCACAACATTGGAGACACAGACAGAGAGACAGACAGACAGATAGACAGGTTCTCTGTAAAACTGCACTAACAGAGAGACCTGACAGTACCTGACAGACAGACAGACAGACAGACAGACACGATGAGGAGCAGAAGTAACTCTGGAGTTAAACTCGACAACTATGCACGCAACATCCAGAAGACCATCCTCAGACACCAGGTAGAGAGCTCACGCGGGGACGCGCACATGCACACACACACACACACACACACACACACACACACACACACACACACACACACACACACACACACACACACACACACACACACACACACACACACACACACACACACACACACACACACACACACACACGTTCCCTGAACTTTCTAGGCAGGCCGTTCTGTTTGACAGTAAACATCGGTCTACCAACAGACAAACACACTAACAATTTATATCCATACTGTACTACTGTACAACAACTAAACAAACTAAGCGTAGGTGTGTTATGCTAGCGTGCGTGCGTGCGTGCGTGATGTGGGTGTTCTGGGTAGGTGGACCGAAGCACACTGACATGGTCTGGTGCTGGTTGACATGACCAGCAGAAATGCACATGAGTAAAATAAAGCCTTTGTCCACAGTTGGATTATAGTTAACAAATAAATGTGTCATCCTCAACACGGCATGCAGGCGTGTGTACTCGTTGGTTGTCCAAAGGATTGTCACACACTCAACTCACGGAAAGGGATATTTCACTTTCAAACATGTTTGGGGTCATTTTAACATTTACTGCAGGCTTTGTGAATACCTCAAAAAGCGGATCATGTGTCTGCTATCTGCTAATGTTATCTGCCTCTTCCTCTGTCACTCCAGCATGTCCTCTCTGTCACCTGCATGTCCTCTCTGTCACCTGCATGTCCTCTGTGTCACCTGCATGTCCTCTGTGTCACCTGCATGTCCTCTCTGTCACCTGCATGTCCTCTCTGTCACCTGCATGTCCTCTCTGTCACCTGCATGTCCTCTCTGTCACCTGCATGTCCTCTCTGTCACCTGCATGTCCTCCCTGTCACCTGCGTGTCCTCTCACCGCATCCATAAACCTCCTCTTTGGCCTTCCTCTTCTCCTCTGTCAGCTCCATCTTCAGCATCCTTCTCCCAATGCACCCCCCCTCATCTCTCCTCTGCACATGTCCAAACCATCTCAACCTCACCTCTCTGGTTTGATCCCCAAGCCTTCTAAACCTGGGCTGATGTAATCATTTCTGATCATGTCCTTCCTTGTCACTCCTAATGCAATCTGGGAACCCATAGTCAAAAAAAGGAAAAAACAGCACCCTCAGCTGTTTCATACCTTTGCAGCTCTGAATCTGTTCTTGAGACATTAGTCCTAATGACAATGGTAGCACCCTGTCGCAATATTATGAGCATATAGATCTGCTATTTAATCTTTAAGCTATCTAATAGATTCTTATTATCTTTTCTTTGGCACAACACGTTGTGGGCTTGTAGATCTGCAACTTTTCGCTGTCCTAAAATGTTGATGTGCTCACAAGTATAGTAATGCAAACCTGTGTGTGTGTGTGTGTGTGTGTGTGTGTGTGTGTGTGTGTGTGTGTGTGTGTGTGTGTGTGTGTGTGTGTGTGTGTGTGTGTGTGTGTGTGTGTGTGTGTGTGTGTGTCCGTGTCCATTAGGACCCGGTAACAGGTCTGCTCCCGGGCTGTGAGGACAGTCCTCATGCGTGGGTCAGAGACAACGTGTACTGCATCCTGTCTGTGTGGGGCCTCAGCCTGGCCTACCGCAAGAACGCTGACCGCGATGAGGACAAGGCCAAGGCCTACGAACTGGAACAGGTAACACATGTCACCACAACACCCATCACTTAGCTAGAGGACAAGGCCTACGAACTGGAACAGGTAACACATGTCACCACAACACCCATCACTTAGCTAGAGGACAAGGCCTACGAACTGGAACAGGTAACACATTTCACCACAACACCCATCACTTAGCTAGAGGACAAGGCCTACAAACTGGAACAGGTAACACATGTCACCACAACACCCATCACTTAGCTAGAGGACAAGGCCTACGAACTGGAACAGGTAACACATGTCACCACAACACCCATAACTTAGCTAGAGGACAAGGCCTACGAACTGGAACAGGTAACACATGTCACCACAACACCCATCACTTAGCTAGAGGACAAGGCCTACGCACTGGAACAGGTAACACAAGTCACCACAACACCCATCACTTAACTAGAGGGCAAGGCCTACAAACTGGAACAGGTAACACAAGTCACCACAACACCCATCACTTAACTAGTGGACAAGGCTAACTGGAACAGGGTTGTGAGCTTGTCGATCTGCTATTTTACAGTGCGAGTACAGTCAAACACTTTGTCTAAACACCAAAAAAGTCCTTGCGGCCTTGTTTCCATACTACTAGGTATTCAATTCATCAACGTATAAAATAGCTCCATGTTTTAGGTTTTTTTTGTTTTTTTTGTATTTTTTACTTGACTTTTTTTTGTCTTGAATTAATTTGTTTTTGTAATACTGTACATGTTTTATTGCATTATGTATTGTTTGTAATCCTGTGGACCCCAGGAAGAGTAGCTGCTACTTTGGTGGCAGCTAATGGGGATCCCTATGAACAAAGAATAAAGAATAAAGCACCAAACATTCAATATCATCACAAATATAAAACACTATATGTACAGAGTAGGGGGAAAAGGGGGGGGGGTGTAGAAAGGGTCGCCTGTCTAAGGGAGAAGTGCTAACTACCTCCCCCTTTGGCCTCCTGAAATGTGAAATTTCAGGGCTGTTTTAAAGGAAGCCAGTGAACCACATTTTTTGCGGGATGGGGTCAGGCTATTCCACACCTGGGTGGCAGTGCTGTAGAAGGAGAATGTATCCATGTTTGTTTTATGGGTGGGTGGTACCAGATCGTTGTTTCCGCTCCCTTGTGGCTTACTGTGGCTGTGGGTGTTGCAAAACGTTTGGAGGTATTTAGTCAGATAGGCGGGTATTGAGGGCATTGATGGCAAAGTCGCATTGACTGAAAGCCAATCCCATTTTTTGTTGTTTAACCCTGTCTTCTACCCTGAGCCATCCTGGGCTATAGCAACATGTGTTGGAAAAAGGTGGGTCATGGGCCCCAGGTCGAGAAATAGTCGAATCAGTTTGTTATGGGGGGTTTGAAGCAAGCATAGTCAAAGAGGGGAATGAGGACTCCTGAAAGAGTCCTGAGAGCACTTTTGTACCAGAGGCCCTGGTTGCCCCAGGTTCGATTCCAGGCCAGGCCAGCATATGTGTCGATGAAATGAAATTTGTCCCTGAGCAAGACTCTTAACCCCTAATTGCTCACAGGTTCTCATTGGAAACAAGACCGCAAGGACTTTCATGAACGACCTGTTAAAAGGAATTATCCTTATCCTTACAAAAGTGGAAATTCTGCCCAAAAATCATATCTTGTTCTTTGATTAACTTTTTTGATCACCTTTGTTGCCATGCTTTCACCTGTCAGGAATTTATCAAGACACCATCACACTACTCCAGTGGCTGATATATGCCGCTATAGAGGGAATGATTGGGAAAATGCATTTATTGTTTGTTACTTCTTCCATCAGCTCTCACAGCTACAGCTCTATAAGCTCACAAGAGTCGCACAACAAATCGTTGTTGTCGGACAGAAACCTTGTATCTCCATGTTTTGACTTTTCATGTTTTCTCTTAAATGAATGCCTATACTTCATCATATCCCAAAGGACCCCAATGGAAACGTGTTTTCCTGGGTTTTAAATCCTCCTAACAGACCTTGTATTGTACTTCCCTTTGCTTGTCTTTGCAAACTGTTAATCAAGTATTCAATCAATCAATCAATCAATCAATCAATCACTGGGCAGAAACCCCTTTTTTCTTTTTTGTAAATGAATGCCCTACTTCATTATCGTTGGGCAGAAACCTCATATTTTATTTTATTTTCGTAAATTGATGCCCTACTCGATCACACTACAAAAGCATCAGAAATAATGGCTATAGCTCAAATGTAAAATGACATCCCAGATTGAATGGGTTATCTAGAGCTTTTTCATGCCAAGGACCCCCAAAATGATATGTATTTGGCCGCGGACCCACATCTCAAAATATTTTGTTCCAGGGACCCCCGCAGAAGCAAAGTTTGAGTTACAAATGTTTGCATGAAAATATATATATTCAAAGGTTTGCACACATTTAAAAAAAATAGCAGATCTACAAGCTCAGGTCTACAAATAGCGACGTGTTTCGAGCTTGTAGATCTGCTACTTTTGGCGCTTTTGAATTTGAATCCTGAAAAGTAACGGAAAAGTTGGACATATGAGGTTTACACCCGACAGAGACCATATGCAAGAGTGTCGCACAAAAGTAGTGAAAATAGCAGATCTACAAGCTCACAATTGCGACGCCTTGTAGACGGGCTATTTTTACAATATTTTTTATAAATGATGATAAAATAGAAACGGTTTTGGACATACAAGGTTGTTCCGCCCGACAACAGTGAAATACATAGCTTCAGTTCCTACAGCAACACGTTTAGTGTCAGACAGAAGACCTGCCTAGAAAGTTCAGGGAAAGTGTGTGTGTGTGTGTGTGTGTGTGTGTGTGTGTGTGTGTGTGTGTGTGTGTGTGTGTGTGTGTGTGTGTGTGTGTGTGTGTGTGTGTGTGTGTGTGTGTGTGTGTGTGTGTGTGTGTGTGTGTGTGTGTGTGTGTGTGTGTGTGTGTGTGTGGTGTCTAAATGCCAAGGGCCACAAGTCTTGGTTTCGGGTTGCAGCCAAACGAGCCGTGAATGTCAGGACATCTCTGTGTGTCTCTCTCTCTCTCTGGGGTGCATTTAGCAATAATGGGGCTCCGCTCCAGTGTTGATTTTAGTCAACTAAAACTATGACGAAAAATGTTCGTCAGCTACCTTTTTTCACTGACACAAACTAAATAAATCTAAGCTATGATGACTAAAACTAAGACTAAATATATTGACAATTTCGTCAACAAATAAAATAGACTAAAATGTTGGTGAGGGACTAGTGGAGAAGACATCCAGTAGAACTAAGACATGTCATTTTATGTTTGGTTGCACTCTGAAAATAGCAGATCTACAAGCTCACAACGCGTCACGCTGCAACTTGTTGTGAGCTTCAGCATGCAACCAAGTGTAAAATCAGCCATTACGACGCCATCAAGGCACCGCCAACGTACGTTTTAGTCGACTAAATCAACTGTAGATTTAGTCGACTATAATCTTATGATATTTAGTCGACTAAAACTAGACAAAAACTAAAACATTTCAGATGACTAAAATAGGACTAAAAATAAATTAAAATGTATTAAAAATCAACACTGCTCTGCTCTAAGCTAAACTTTGAGTTTAACCTATAGGCCAGTTTGAGAACCTCTGGTCTAGGCTGTATACTTTTTCCCCTCCATTTGTGTTTAAATGTATGAAAAAGGTATGCATTGTGTAATCTGTGGACCCCCTTGAAAACGAGATGGTATACATCTCAAGGGGTTATTTCCAATAAAAGAATTTCAATCAATCATTGAAATTGATCCCATTTCCATAAGGCATTATAAGCAAACGTATAAGGCCTTATTATCTGCTTATAACCTGTTAACTATTATATGGTATGGATATTGTAGATGGTATATTGTGAATCATATGTGTCTGACGCAATTTAAATGAATGCTGACATGTTCTGTAAAGATGAAATTCAATTAAAAGTTTGATCTTTATATCCGTT
>NC_139939.1:59117125-59147125 GCF_963454915.1 Gymnoscopelus microlampas
TTATCAACATTCTATTGGGCGGTCCTCCCAGAGTCTAATTCAAAGGAGAAAAAAAAACAGCAGAGGGCGCTGTTTTTTTCCTTATTTTTGACGATGGGTTTCCATATTGGCCTGACAGTAGGGTGGGGGGGGATGATCAGAGGAGGTGATCAGTCGGTCATCACCTCCTCTCTCCTCTCTCCTCAGTCAGTCATCTGCTCCATGTTGCCGAGGGCGTCGACCTCTAAGGAGCTGGACGCAGGAGTGCTGTCAATCATCTCTTACCCCGCCTTCGCAGTGGAGGACATCGACATCATTAACACCACCAAAGAAGAAATCATCTCCAAGCTACAGGTCAGTCCTTATATGGTCACGTATTCCTTATATGGTCACTTATTCCTTATATGGTCACGTATTCCTTATGGTCAAGCTTCTATTGGAATATATGCTGGTTATAATGTAAGTTATAATGTAAGTTCACTAGTAGGTTTTAGTTTCAAAAACGTCTTTCAACATTATGTTTTTCAACAACTATGTCTTTGTGTCTTTGTGTCTTTGTGTCTTTGTGTCTGTCTGTCTGTCTGTCTGTCTGTCTGTCTGTCTGTCTGTCTGTCTGTCTGTCTGTCTAGGGGAGGTATGGTTGTTGTCGTTTCCTCAGAGATGGACATAGGACCCCCAAAGAGGTAAGACCTCTCAGATGTTTTTTTTGATTGATTGAATATTTTATTAGGCAAAAAATGAAAAACGGCACAATTACATTACAAATACTTTGTCTAACAGGTCCGTTCATGAAAGTCTTGTTTCCAATGAAGGCCTTGGTATTCAATTCATAGACATATATAGTGGCACCACAGTTCAAATATCAATACAAATAATACAGAAAAAGATAACACTATGTACAACAAAAAATAAAAACATAAAAAAAGGGGGGGGGGGGGGGGGCTATATGTACAACAACAGGGGGTGGGTCGGCTGTCTAACGGGAAAATGGTACTACCTCCTCTTTTGGCCTCCTGAAAGGTGAGTTTTTAAGGCTCTTTTAAATGAGCCCAGCGAACTGACTTTTTTGAGGGATGGGGTTAGACTATTCCAATCCTGGGTGGCAGTGCTGTAGAAGGAGAATTTGGCAACCGCGAGGTTCCCAGTTCGATCCCCGCCTCCCCCAGAGTTAGTGTCTAAGTGTCCCCCCTAATTGCTCCCGATGAGCAGGTGTCTTGCATGGTTTCCTCCGACCATCGGTGCGTGATTGAGTGTGTAAATGGGTGAATGTAATGTGCAATCTATGTAAGGCGCTTTGGATAAATGCACCATTCCCTTTTACTTTGGTACTTACATTTTGACGGCAATCATTTTGTACATTTCAAGCTCCAATTTAACACTAATGGTGTGTATTGGTCAACATAACCCCACACAACTCCCCCACACCCCCGGCCCAACCCCCCTCTAAATCCCCAAACCAACGGAAATAGCTAATTTACAAGCTCACTGGAGCCAGGGGGGAGCACCCCACAGCAGTGTTGATTTCGTCGACTAAAACTATGAGGAAAAATGCTTGTCGACTACCTTTTTCACTGACGAAAACTAAATAAAAACTAAATAAAACTAAGCTTTGATGACTAAAACTAAGACTAAATATATTGACAATTTTGTCAACAAATAAAAACTAGACTAAAACGTTAGTGAGGGAAGTCATTTTATTTTTGGTTGCACTCGGGTGTTACGCTCTGAAAATAGCCGATCTACAAGCTCACAACGCGTCGCGCTGCGACGCGTTGTGAGCTTGCAGATTGGCTATTTTCAGCATGCGACCAAGTGTAAAATCTGCCATTACGACGCCATCAAGGCACCGCCCAAACATACATTTTAGTCGACTAAATCAACTGTAGATTTAGTCGACTATAATGTTATGATATTTAGTCGACTAAAACTAGACAAAAAGTAAAACATTTCAGATGACTAAAATATGACTAAAACTAAATGGAATTTTATTCAAAAGACTATGACTAAAACTAAATAAAAAATAGCTGACAAAATCAACACTGCCCCACACCCATCACTCCCGCCAGGGACGTGCACAGATAGACTCTAGGTGGTGCTAGAGCACCTGCCCTTTGCCCTCTTGAACAGAAGTGCCCTTTTGAAAAAAAGGAGAAAAAAAACGTTTTTTTTTTTTTCAGTTTACAGCAGGGGTCTTCAACAGGGGGTCCGGGACCCCTAGGGGGTCCTCAGAGTTACTACAGGGGGTCTGCCAAATCTTTATGTGATATGATTTTTCTTTTTACCATAACCACTCGAAACCTAGCATCCCTTTTCTGAGGAGAACTTTAGCCAAAAATAGCAGATCTACAAGCCCACAACGCCTCGCAGCGCGAGGCGTTGTGAGCTTGTAGATCGGCTATTTTTGGCAAAGAGGTATAGATGTAGAGGGAAAAAAGAGCAGACCAAGTCAACAAAAAAAAGTATAATTTACTTGAGCACCTGCCCCTCAAAATGTCTGTGCACGCCACTGACTCCCGCCCCCTATACCCCAAGTCTACGCCCACACACAACACACACACATAGATACCAAGTCAAACTGAATTTGTACATGTTATACTACATTTGTATTGTTTTATTGTATTATTGCAGGACCCCAGTAGGATCTACTATGAGGCCAGTGAGCTGAAGCTGTTTGAGAACATAGAGTGTGAGTGGCCTCTGTTCTGGACCTACCTCATCCTGGACGGCATCTTCAACAAGTGTCCTGAACAGGTCTGTGTGTGTGTGTGTGTGTGTGTGTGTGTGTGTGTGTGTGTGTGTGTGTGTGTGTGTGTGTGTGTGTGTGTGTGTGTGTGTGTGTGTGTGTGTGTGTGTGTGTGTGTGTGTGTGTACCAACCTCTCAGAGATTGAACAACTTGGGTACAGGTGCAAACTACTTGTGTTTATATTTGGAAGCCTTGGCAACGTCCACAGACAAGTTGTAAGGGGTTTGCAGATGGCAGGAATTCCAAAGCCAAAAGCTAAAGCATTAGCAAAATTCTGCTCGATATCTGTGATAATAGGCAGCCGCCACATATGGAGGAGATGCTGCTTCCTGTATCCATAGACAGATCAGACATGTCAATGGGATTCTGAGCTTGTATGTGCATCTACCACTATTTGTGTTCAATAAATATATTAAATGTGTGTGTGTGTGTGTGTGTGTGTGTGTGTGTGTGTGTGTGTGTGTGTGTGTGTGTGTGTGTGTGTGTGTGTGTGTGTGTGTGTGTGTGTGTGTGTGTGTGTGTGTGTGTGTGTGTGTGTGTGTGTTTCTATACTGTGCTTGTGAGGGCCAAAGGTCCCTACAATTATATAGCATTTGAGGACCTTTATGGTTAAAAAAATATATATATTTAGAGTTGCATTTTTAATTAGGAAAACATTTATGTTGAGATTAGGATTATGCATTTAGACATGGACACGGTTCATAGGTTAGAGTTATGCCTTATTTATACTCAGTTTGCAGTGCCGTGCAGCAAAACTATCTGATCTACTAGAAACGTGTTTGTTTTTTTAAGTATTAGGGTAAACATGGACAAAAGGATAAAAATGACATTCATAAAATTGTCCGCCTAAAAAGTATAGTTTAAATGTGTGTGTGTGTGTGTGTGTGTGTGTGTGTGTGTGTGTGTGTGTGTGTGTGTGTGTGTGTGTGTGTGTGTGTGTGTGTGTGTGTGTGTGTGTGTGTGTGTGTGTGTGTGTGTGTGTGTGTGTGTGTGTGTGTGTGTGTGTGTGTGTGTGTGTGTGCTTGCGTGCGTGCGTGCGTGCAGGTAGCAGAGTACCGTGAGGCGTTGGAGGCCATTATGATCAAACGGGATGGAATCTATCTGTTACCACAACTATACAGTGTTCCTCCTGACAAGGTACCTGTCTGTCTGTCTGTCTGTCTGTCTGTCTGTCTGTCTGTCTCTCTCTCTCTGTCTGTCTGTCTGTCTGTCTGTCTGTCTGTCTGTCTGCCTGCCTGTCTCTCTGTCTGTCTGTCTGTCTGTCTGTCTGTCTGTCTGTCTGTCTGTCTGCCTGCATGAAGTTAACAGTACATCAGACATCAATGCTGGCACACAGTAACACATAAATGAAACACAGTTAATGTTATTAGTTGTTTATTGGGGGGAGGTGTCACTAATGTGTACATGCATTATATTATATTCATATATAACATTCAGTATTCATTTATTGCCCAAACCAGCTTGCAGTTGATGTAGAACCTGTTCTGATGTGCTCTGAGACAATCTGGGAACCCATTCGGTAGTGTTTGTTTTAGCCTTTGGGGGGCACCACCTCTTTTTTTTGTTTAGGAACAGTAACTCGGTGTGGCTCCTCCCCTTTCTTAGTCCACTTCCTCCCGGGTGCTTCTGTGTTTATTCCTACTAACAACAACACTATACAGTATGTTTAGGGCAGTGGTGCTGACATTTGTCTTGAGAGATTAGCTCAGAGATAACTGTGTGTGTGTGTGTGTGTGTGTGTGTGTGTGTGTGTGTGTGTGTGTGTGTGTGTGTGTGTGTGTGTGTGTGTGTGTGTGTGTGTGTGTGTGTGTGTGTGTGTGTGTGTGTGTGTGTGTGTGTGTGTGTGTGTGTGTGTGTTTTCCAGGTGGAGGAGGAGTATGCCAGCCCCCACTCGGTGGAGAGGACTCCCCAGGGAAAGTGTCCTCTCATGTGGGGACAGTCTCTCTACATCCTGGGCTGCCTGCTGGCTGAGGTTAGACACACACGCTAATACCAGAGATGGGAAAAGTACTGACATTCTGTACTCGAGTAGAAGTACAATTACTTGTGTAAAAAACTACTTTGGTAAAAGTAAAAGTACTCATTCAAATAATTACTTGAGTAAAAGTAAAAAAGTACAGGCTCTGAAATGTACTTTATGAGTAAAAGTAAAAGTATTTTTACCGGATATTTCTGTGCAAAGCCAAATGTACCCCAAGGCTACTAAACTTAAAAGATCCGCACCAAACACACGTCTTAAAACTGGCCCAGGATTGGTTTCCAAACTGTGATGTGAGGAATCATACAAGTAGTCGACCCAACTTTTGAAATCAATAAGTGGTTCTCAACCTTTTTACACTGAGTACCACCTGAGAAAATATTTGCTTCTCCAAGTAGGCTACCACCATTATGACTGATGTTAAAATACAGTAGCGTAGTCCTACCCCATCCTATTCAGCTAAATTGTCGAATGTTTATGCATGTTCTAATCATATAGACTTTACTTTAGACCAGGGGTCTTCAACAGGGGGTCCGGGACCCCTAGGGTCTAGGGTCTACAAGCTCACAACGCCTCACGCTGCAAGGCATAGTGAGCTTGTAGATCGGCTATTTTCGGCAAAGAGGTTTGGTGTAGGGGGGAAAAGGAGCAAATCAAGTACTAATACGTAGACTATTGAAGGTTTTAAGTGGTTAAATGTCCGAAATTAATAAAAAATCACACCCAGTGTGAAGTGGGCGGTGTGTGGTCATCACAACATGACTCACTTTTAAAAAGGATAAATGACTTTTTAAAAAGTCCATACTGCTATTCATAGGGCTGCACATGTGTCATGTGTTTCGCTAGCCAATCACAGTCCTGAATTTGCAAAGTCAGCCAATCACATTACAGTTAGTGGTGATGACACTAGCTGTAATGTGATTGGCTGATATGAAAAAAGTATCGATTTGCATTAACAATGGAAGGGTTAGGGGGTACATAAGTTTTTTGGTCGGTGTCCAAAACCCACTTATAGGGGGCGGCTACACCGCCACAAAAATCACACCCAGTGTGAAGTGGGCGGTGTGGTCACAGTGGTCATCACAGTGATGGAAGTGATTCACTTAAAAAAAAACATATGTGTTTTTTTTAAGTCCATACTGCTATTCATAGGGCTGCACATGTGTCATGTGTTTCGCTAGCCAATCACAGTCCTGAATTTGCAAAGTCAGCCAATCACATTACAGCTAGTGGTGATTACACTAGCTGTAATGTGATTGGCTGACTTTGCAAAAGTATAGATTTGCATTGACTGTGGAAGGGTTAGGGTTGTAGACTGCGTTGTAGACTATTGGCCAATCACGGTGCAGGATTGGTCAGTGTCCAAACCTCACTTATAGGGGGCGGTTACACCGCCCCAAAAACATTCATTTACACAACACTGATGACAGCCTAAGCAATCTATGACATAAAGATAAGAAAATATCTAATCTGGAACACAATTTTATACAATATGTAGTGGGGGTCCTTGCTTCATCTCTCTCAGCTAAGGGGTCCCTGCTTCATCTCTCTCAGCTAAGGGGTCCCTGCCTCATCTCTCTCTCAGCTAGGGGGGTCCCTGCCTCATCTCTTTCTCAGCTAAGGGGTCCCTGCTTCATCTATCTCTCTCTCAGCTAGGGGGGTCCTCACTCCCTCCTTCATCTCTCTCTCAGCTAAGGGGTCCTTGACCTGAAAAACGTTGAAGACCCCTGATCTAGACCATTTCCCCCCATCTTTTTTTTTTTGTTACAGTTTGAACAAAATAGCCAATACAATACTGGCTACTTCAAAGTAAACGCACGCGCACACGCACGCACGCAGGCATGCACACACACACACACACACGCACACACACACACACACACACACACACACACACACACACACACACACACACACACACACACACACAGCTAACAAGCTATGGCTTTGCAAAGCCAGAAATTACCGAAAAATTGTGCACCTGAAGACCATGTAGACTTTTTTTTTTAAACCAAAGCTACAGTTGTGCGGACCTTTGGCTTTACACACACAGAGTAGAACTACTTTTAGCCAGCATCATGATATAATTAATAACCACTCACCTAATGCTTCGGAGGTTCAAAAAGAACGCACTTCCAACGTGCTTAAGTCACAGGAGCATGGTTTCATATTGTTAATATGACGTTTGGCCCAAATCTGCGTTTATAATCCACGTGAGTTCATGTTTACATTTCCCCCCCGAGTCTTACAGATCAGCGTCATGGTGGCAGCAAAACAACACACTTCTTCTAAAAACGATTTCAAAATAAGAGCATATGGTATTATGATTAGTCAACACTAGCTTTATTTTTTAGTCTAGTTACAGGAAGTAGACATTTGCAGTAGGCCTATGTTACACACCGGTGTGTGTGACTCACTGTGGCCAGTATACTGACGTTCTACCCTGCGAGCGTTGCTGCATGGATGAGCGCTTCTTTTAATTTGATCTGCCAAGCAACATTAATATTTAGCATTAAAACTAAAGTACTTGTACTTCGAGCCTATTTTGAAAAAGTACTCAGTAGAAAGTACTAGTACTTGTGTTAAAATGTAACGGATAAAAGTAAAAAGTAGTCAGAAAAATAAGTACTCAGTAAAGTACAGATACTCGAAAAAAGTACTTCGTTACAGTAACGAAGTACTTGTACTTCGTTACTTCCCATCTCTGGCTAATACATTACATTACATTACATTACATTACATTACATTACAGTCATTTAGCAGACGCTTTTATCCAAAGCGACTTACAATAAGTGCATTCAACATAGATAGGGAACGAAACTAATCACCAGAAGTCTTAAGTGCATTTCCTGCAAAAACAAGCAACCAAGAGTATACCTAGCGCTAAGGTAAAAGTGCTATATATCAGCTACCTACTTTCTTAAACAGATGAGACAAAATAGCAAAATAAAATGAGCACGAGCTAATACAAAAAGTGTATCGACTAAACAAGATCAAATAAAACAGTACAACAGTAAAACAAGAGTTCGTACAACTAGTTAACAACAAGTAAGCCAGACAAAAAGGAAGGGTAGTGTTTCCTGAAGAGGTGGGTTTTCAGCCTGCGGCGAAAGATGGGCAGTGACTCTGCTGTCCTGACTTCAGTGGGAAGTTCATTCCACCACTGTGGGGCCAGAACAGAAAAAAAGTCGTGACCGTGTCGATCGACCAGAAGGACCCTTGAGTGACGAGGCAATCAGTCGCCCCGAGGTGGCAGACCGAAGTGGTCGGGCAGGGGTGTAGGCATCAACCATAGTCCGGAGGTAGGAAGGAGATGTTCCTTTCACTGCCCTATAGGCTAGCACCAGGGTTTTAAACTGGATCCGAGCTGCTACGGGGAGCCAGTGTAGAGAACGGAGAAGGATAGTTGTGTGGGAGAACTTGGGGCGGTTGAACACCAGACGAGCTGCAGCTTTCTGAACAAGCTCCAGAGGTCTGATGGCAGATGCCGGAGCACCAGCCAGGAGGGAGTTGCAGTAGTCCAGGCGGGAGATGACAAGATACAATGTGTAACGCGTGCGTAGGATGACTGCTTCATCTACATGATAGTTCATTTCACTTACGTTGGAGTGGTTTTGCTCACGGACAGAAAACAACTAATTAAATGTCAGCCAAGCAGGGTCAAACCACAAGCTTCTTTCCTATTGGTCAACGGCCAGTCAAACCAATGTTGAACTCCATAAGCCAGGGGTCTTCAACAGGGGGCCCGGGGCCCCTAGGGGGTCCTCAGAGCTACTATAGGGGGTCCACCAAATGTTTGCGTGATATGATTTAGTTCTTTTACATTAACCACTTGAACCCTATAATTCCTTTTCTGAGGGGAACATTAGCCGAAAATAGCACATCTACAAGCTCTCAACGCCTCGCGCTGCGAGGCGTTGAGAGCTTGTAGATCTGCTATTTTTGGCAAAGAGGCTATAGGTGTAGAGGGAAAAAAGAGCAGACTAAGTAAAAAAAAAAGCTTTCATCTGGAACACAATTTTATACAATATAGAGTAGGGGGTCCATGCTTCATCCCTCGCTCTCAGCTAGGGGGTCCTTGGCCTGAAAACGTTGAAGACCCCTGCCATAAGCGTTGAATGAGACGGCGTCAACGCGCCGCAACGGGAAGCCCATCTGTGACCCGTTGCTCTGATCAGCACAATATAGGGCTGGATGTTCAGCCTGCTATGCAGCCTGAACATCAAAAACAAATGTCCCCCATAACATGGGGTCCTGGTTTAAGAGGTGTTGTCTTCATAACCTGTCTGTCTGCGCTAGGATATCCGTCCTAACCTGTCTGTCTGCTCTAACGGTACCTGTCTGTCTGTCTCTGCAGGGGTTCTTGGCTCCAGGAGAGATAGATCCTCTCAACAGGAGACTGTCCACCGTCCCTCAATCTGCTCCGGTCGTACAAGGTGACACACCTTGTTATTTACATTTAGATAGTACATTCAGTATGTACATAATGACTGACCTCAGTCAGTCATTATGTACATTATATACATTATGTACATCATTTGTCAAATGTACAATGTTCACTTTTCAGTTGGTAGCATGAGGGAGAGGTCTCCCCTCAAGGCTTTCTGCCAGAAGAACTGATGATTATCAGTATCCAAATGGGCATCTGATCTGCTAAATACTATACACATACAGTAGAGTGGAATAATTTAGACTGTGTGTGTGTGTGTGTGTGTGTTTGTGTGTGTGTGTGTGTGTGTGTGTGTGTGTGTGTGTGTGTGTGTGTGTGTGTGTGTGTGTGTGTGTGTGTGTGTGTGTGTGTGTGTGTGTGTGTGTGTGTGTGTGTGTGTGTGTGTGTGTGTGTGTGTGTGTGTGTGTGTGTGTGTGTGTGTAGTGGCCATCATTGCAGAGACAGAGGAGATCAAACAGATGTTGTTGAATCATGACATCACATCACAGACCATGGAGGAG
Source organism: Gymnoscopelus microlampas (assembly GCF_963454915.1). Classification (NCBI taxonomy): domain Eukaryota; kingdom Metazoa; phylum Chordata; class Actinopteri; order Myctophiformes; family Myctophidae; genus Gymnoscopelus; species Gymnoscopelus microlampas. The sequence goes on from NC_139939.1 coordinate 59,126,777, forward strand.
GTCCAGCCAATCAGAGTCCAGCCTGCCAGAGTCCTCAGTCACATCTACGCCAGATTGGGTGCTTACGCGCGCGCGCACACACACACACACACACACACACACACACACACACACACACACACACACACGTATATGAAATTTGTAACCCTCCTGAAAATGTATTTTCTGTTTATTAAAGAGTTGGAGCGATGGGGAGACTCCTGTTACTGAACAAACGCTCTATAGTAATGATTACTATCACAATATAGTGTTTTACGTTTTAACAATAAACTAGGCCTGTCCCCACTAAGGGGACAGTAACACTGTTAATTAATAGTAATGTAATTAATAGTAGTTAATAGTAACACTGTTACTGAACAAACACTCTATAGCAATGATTACTATCACAATATAGAGCTATTTAACACTGTTACTGAACAAACACTCTATAGCAATGATTACTATCACAATATAGAGCTATGTAACACTGTTACTGAACAAACACTCTATAGTAATGATTACTATCACAATATAGAGCTATTTAACACTGTTACTGAACACACACTCTATAGTAATGATTACTATCACAATATAGAGCTATTTAACACTGTTACTGAACACACACTCTATAGTAATGATTACTATCACAATATAGAGCTATTTAACACTGTTACTGAACACACACTCTATAGTAATGATTACTATCACAATATAGAGCTATTTAACACTGTTACTGAACACACACTCTATAGTAATGATTACTATCACAATATACTGTTTTAACAAACATTTAGTTTTTTAACCACAACATATCACTTACAGTAACCCAGCACAACCGTCATTGTCTTGTTTTTGTCTGTGCATTTGGTTCATATTGTCTTGGATCTTTTTGTTCTGGTAGATCAAACTAACTCATTGGATATGGAATACTAAATGTGGGCAAAAATAGAGCAAAGATCATGTACATCTGTTGATCAGACATTGATGTATTTGTTGATTTAAACCACATGTATTGAATTAGACTTTAAGTATTGGTTGTGATGTGGAGTCTTACAGTTTGTCTTGACCTGCAGGTCGTAACGAGCGTCTGGGTCTAACGGGTCGGCCCTACAGACAGATCGGCGTTCTGGGAACCTCCAAGTTCTACCTGATCAGAGACACTATCTTCACCTTTACCCCACAGGTGACCTCCTGACCTTTCACCTTTTAACATGTGACCCCCTGACTGCAAAACATCAGCAGCTCATCCACTGTACTTTAAAATAGAAATCACATTGATCATTCTAATCACTTGTCTTTGGATTGGTAATTTGATTTATAGCTCATATTGATACACATTTTATACAGACAAATATATATTAGAAACAACAACAATATTATGATTGTGAAATGTTCATTTTAATTTTTTTGTAAGGTCTAAAAGGATTGTTTATGTTTACCTCTGTAAGGATGGCGCCAATATCCATGTGCTTCCATTTTCATTGGGATTTAACTTAGGATAATGTACGGAGACAGCTTCCATGTTAGAATGTTGCACACTGAATTTGGAATATTACACCTTTAACTAAAGCAGTGCTTTTCAACCCTTTTCATATCAAGGTCCATTATTTATTCAGCATTTGAGCCACAGAACCACCGTTTGATGAGATTTAGACTCTCAGACCCAAAACGTTGAATATTTTGTCATCGTTGGATAAGATTTTGTCCACAATTGGTACGATAGGAGAGATAACAGGCAAAGGTTGATAAAAATGACAATTATTTAATGTTTTGCAGATATTTAACAATAATGTATCTCTTGGGAGTGTAAAATGAAACCAAATGTACCCGTAAGGGTGCATTTGGTTACCAACTCTCCATCATTTTGCTGATTTATACCCCCCCCCCCCCCCAATATCACAGAAACACAAGGTTCCAGAGCTGAGATCTGGTTGTGACAGAATATATTAATACGGTATAACAACAGATGGACCAGAACAGATGCATTTAGCATCCGAATATATAACACACACCTCATTAAATTATATTATAATATTGTTTTTTTCTATAACTTTGATCCCACATTTTTCACCCAGTGCCAATTGCCTAAGCATGTAATCCTGGGTGCTACTCTCCCTCTGCCAGCCTGGGGAGAGCCTAGAACTGAGTTCATGATTCCTTCAATGCATGAGGAGTGAGCAGGCCGCTTCTTATCAGCTGACAGGGTGGAGTTTCCCCGGTAGGACGTAGTGCGTGGAAGGAACACGTTATTCCAACCAGTTCCTTTCTCCTCCATCAGGCGCCCCGGCTGACCAGGGGGAGGCAGTATAGTGACCAGGATTGCTACATGTTTTTGTGAGGGTACCTACCCTAGGGGACACAGGGAGAACATGCAAAGAGAATATATAATATATTTTCCCTCTGCTTTCCCACAGTTCATTGACCACCAGCATTTCTACTTGTCTCTGGACAATCACATGATCGTGGAGATGATCCGGACAGAACTGTCGTACCTCGCCGCCCGATGGCGCCGGACCGGCCGCCCGACCGTCACCTTCCCCGTCTCACAGAGCATGCTCAGTACGTCCCGTTTAACTCTTTAAGCAATTAACTGAACCCCTAACTGGGGTGCAATGGAGCTTTTATCATTTGTTCAGTCCTTAACATGGTTTGGAATAATCTAAGTTCAGATGAAACATGGAACGTTCAATACATTCTGCAGTGAAACCATGACAGCTTGTTGTTGTTGTTGTTGTTGTTGCAGCTGACGACCACAAGGAGGTGGATCCTGCTGTTCTTTCCATGCTGAAGAAACTCCAGGACGGATACCATGGTGGAACCAGGTAAATACTACTAACCCTAACTCTATGGTGGAGCCTGGAATCAAAGCCATTTCGGGTTTCTGATCCGGTCAGAGCGGACATAACTTTACGTCATCAGGTGGTCAGAACACACGACCGGAATCACCAGCGCCGTGCATCTCCAAAATGATTCCCCTATAGTTTAAAACGTGTTTAGTTTGGTATAATCATTTGGTTTCTTTTGGTATAATAATGTTTTTTATATGGCCATCTACTACTAACTCTATGGTGGTGGAACCAGGCGTAACTACTGCTAAGCCTTTATGTTCTTTCTTCTTCAGTGTGTGTAGTATTAAATTAATCCTCCTAATAATTCAATGAATCCAATTAATAATTAGATGAATCCTATTAATAATGTAATATCAATGTGTGTGTTCCAGAATCCAGACAGGAACTCTGGACGAGTTCCTAACGACTTCCTCCTGTGCTCACCTCTCTTTCATGGACTGTGGTCAGTGTGTGTGTGTGTGTGTGTGTGTGTGTGTGTGTGTGTGTGTGTGTGTGTGTGTGTGTGTGTGTGTGTGTGTGTGTGTGTGTGTGTGTGTGTGTGTGTGTGTGTGTGTGTGTGTGTGCGCGTGTGCGCGTGTGTAAAAGCAAAGCAAAGTTTGTTGTTTACCCAGGGTGTCGGACTAAGTACGAAACTTGTTTCCAGCCGGACCCTGCATGGAAGCCTTGCTCAAGGGCTATTCAGCGGTGATTCATGATCGATGTGATGAATTGGGGAATCGAACTAGGGACCTTCCGGTATCAAGGCCGCCCCTCTAACCACTAGGCCACCGCTGCCACCGTGTGTGTGTGTGTGTGTGTGTGTGTGTGTGTGTGTGTGTGTGTGTGTGTGTGTGTGTGTGTGTGTGTGTGTGTGCGCGTGTGTGTGTGTCAAACAAATGTGAATAAAAGTATACAGCCGTATTCACCCAGACGGTGATGATGATGTTGTTGTTGTGGTTGTCATGGGGACAGAGGTGGACGACCTGGCCCAGTACCTGGATGGCCTGCTGTCCAAGAGCAAGGTGACCATCAGCAGCATCAAGGGCGGTCTGAACCGGTTCAGAGCCACGGCCAACAGGACCAGAGAGATGGTGTCTCTGGTGCACAAGGCCCGGGAACTCAACATACATGGTGACTAGGATTTGATTTGAATACTTTATTAGTCAGACGTGTAAACAGCACAGAGGTACAGTTAGACATTAACCCTTTAAGACCTGAAACGCATCCGTCTCATTTTTTGATTTGAGCTTAAAAAAAAAGCATTATTTTACACTTTGGCTATTCAAAAATAGCAGATCTACAAGCTCATAGCGCGGCACCGAGTGCCGCGCTATGAGCTTGTAGATCTGCTATTTTCGAAAAATCGTGAACATCTTTGAATATAGATATTGTTTTAAAGCGAACACTTTTAACTCAAATCTTTGCTTCTGCATGGTTCCTGGAACAACATATTTTGAGATGGGGTCCGCGGGAAAATACATTTTGGGGGTCCTTGACATAAAAAAAAAGTTTGAGCATCACTGATATAGAAACATGCATTTCTCAGAATACTGTTTACTGGATTTAGAAGACAGTTGTAGAATCGGCTTCAGGTCTTAATGGGTTAAAGCTAAAAGGATAACACAGAAAAGTCCTGGGGACTTGTTTCCATTGTGGTGCGATGCATTCAATTCATCAACATAGCATAAAAGATAACACCAAAATGCAATATCATCAACAAATATAACACACTATATTGGGTAGAAAAGGGAAAAACAAATAGGAATGTAGGCAGTGAATGCCATCACCTTTCTATTGGAAAAGTGAGTTTACCTCCCTTTGCGGCCTCCTGAAAGATGGGTTTTCAGGCCTGTTTTGAAGGAAGCCAGTGATTCACATCCTTTAAAGGGCTAGACCACTTTGGTAGAGGTTTGGGTTGTGTAGTTACCTTGCCATGATGTAACTCCAAAGGTGGACAAGAAACACAAAAATATGGCTCCTGTGATTTGAGCTTGATAATTCAAAATATGCTCCTCATTGACCAACATTGTACACTGAAACAGCGCTCAAAGTCACTCTTTTAGCACATAAATGAATGCAAACAAAGTTGATTCAGACAATATAGAGCATCACCAAACCCAGTAATGTTTTTATTTTATATATAAAAATGTCAACTTCCGGTTTATATTACTATTTGAAGATCCGGATCCAGTCCGGGTTTTTCTTCCTAAAAGAAGTTTGCTGAACGGAGCGAATCCATCTGCATTCCAGGCTAACTGTGTGTGTGTGTGTGTGTGTGTGTGTGTGTGTGTGTGTGTGTGTGTGTGTGTGTGTGTGTGTGTGTGTGTGTGTGTGTGTGTGTGTGTGTGTGTGTGTGTGTGTGTGTGTGTGTGTGTGTGTGTGTGTGTGTGTGTGTGTGTGTTTCCTCCTCAGACATCCAGATGTATCTGCCCACTAAACTGTTCCGCTCCCCTCAGCCCAGACTCCACCTGCTGGACGCTCAGGGGAAGGTAGGCGCTGAGCCTGAAACATTCAGTCATCTTTTCATTGTGGCCTATAACACACATTATTTCAAGTTTGGGCCCTTGGCTTCTTGTGTCTTGTGTCCAGACTGCGGGGGACCCTGAGGCCCCCATGCTGTTACCCAGAGACATGAACGGTCAGATAGACTACCAGGCTCTGGTCAGCATCCTGAAGAAGACCAAGAACCTACAGGACCAGGCTGACATCCTATACATCTTCTACAAGGACAAGTACTAAGACACACACACACACACACACACACACACACACACACACACACACACACACACACACACACACACAGGCTGACATCTACACGGTCTGTCACACACCCAATAAATACACAACTACGCACAATTAAAACCCCACTCAACATATATAACACAATAAAAACAACACAAACATATCCTGAATTCTGAATATTCCGTCTGTCTGTCTGTCTGTCTGTCTGCCTGTCTGTCTGTCTGCCTGCCTGTCTGTCTGTCTCTCTAGGGGAGTGGAGTGGGACACGCGGCTGCATGGCGGTCATGGCTGGACGGTGCGCAGGCTGCTCAGTGACCTGTATGAGCAGGCGGGGAGGCTGTGTCACTGGGGTCTGATCAGGATGATCTCTGGGATGCTGAGGATGAAGGTGGAGGAACTGGACGAGGTGAGCAGGAAGAAAAACACGGCTTACATTAACATAATGGTTGCAAAGGTATTCATTGATTTACCTGAGTCCTGTGGTCGGCGTTCTGGTCCAGCTCTGATAAATAATAAGTCGTTTCGGGGGGCATGGTGGCACCGTCGGTAGCGCTGCCGATTCCCGCCGGGGAGGCTGTGGGCGTGTCCTCTCCTCCGCGTCATCAGTGCCCATACCCTAGGTGGGTTTGGCGAAAGGGTCTCTCTTTTTATTTTTTTGGGGGCGCTATACTCCCCCCACCAGCCTAGGGAGCCCAGGGCCGAGCTCATGCCTCCTTCAATGCATGAGAGCCAACTGACCTTCTTGTCACCTGACAGGGGAGAGTTTCCCCGGTTGGACGTAGCGCGTGGAAGGAACATGTTATTCCAACCAGTTCCCTTCCCCTCCATCAGGCACCCCGGCTGGCCAGGGGGAGGTGGTATAGCGACCAGGATTACTACATGTTTTTGTGAGGGTACCTACCCTAGGAGACACGGGGAGAACATGCAAACTCCACACAGAAAGGCCCTTTCGCCAACCCCACCTAGGGTATGGGCGCTGATGACGCGGAGGAGAAGACACGCCCCCAGCGTCCCCGGCAGGAATCGGACCCAGGACCTCCTAGCTGTGAGGCGACAGCACTACCGACTGTGCCCCGAAACGGTCTCTCTGTGTGGAGTTTGCATGGGGCGGCAGTGGCTCAGGGGTAGAGTGGCCGGGTAGAGTGAACTGGAAACCCGCAAGGTTCCCAGTTCGATCCCGGGCTGGGGCGCTCCCCTTGAGTTAGTGTCGAAGTGTCCTTGAGCAAGACGCTGAACCCCTAATTGCTCCCGATGAGCAGGTTGGTGCCTTGCATGGTTTCCTCCGCCATCGGTGTATGAATGTGTGTGTGAATGGGTTAATGGCACAATCAATGTAAAGCGCTTCGGATAGAAGCGCTATATAAATGCACCATTTACCATTTTCTCCTCGTGTCTCCTAGGGTAGGTACCCTCACAAACAAAAAAAAATCGTGGGATAAAAAATATAATAAAGAGGGGAAAAAAGTAGTTCTGGTGATTTTTTTCGGGGGCCACTCATTAAACATAATGTGCTCCGTAAAACTCATATCATTTGTAATGTTGATCTACTTCTACCACATAGGGCTGCTTTGGTTCAACTTTGATACCGTCCGGTATCACTGCGCCGCTGCAGCCTACCCTCACAACAATCAGCTGATCAGCCGTTTCACTTAGATCTGCACATCATAGCGTGATTTAATTCAACATGTCAGAACTGCACATCCAAAGGCATGTCTTTATGAACCGGAATATGCTGATGATGAACTTCATCAGATGGACATATAGAACGGGCTGAGAGAGAGAGAGAGAGAGAAGCCGTGGGTTTTCAACCCACTGACAACATTGGCAGGATTACAGATATTTGACCAGGATATTGTTTGTATTTCTGTTGTGTAGCGGTAGTTTGACAGTGTGCTGTCTGTCTGTCTGTCTGTCCAGGCGTGCTCAGATCTGCTGGCTCATCAGAAACACCTGACAGTGGGTCTGCCTCCTGAACCCAGAGAGAAAACCATCTCAGCGTGAGTTCTTCTTCATTTCCGTCTTTTAGGCCCTGTTCACACTGGCAGCCCGAATCCAGCCTGAGTTTTGTTAATCAGATTTAAATCAAATTCCTTAGCCTCGTTCAGACTGCATGAAACCAACTGACTCCAAAGTTGGATAGAAAATCCCATTTGGGCTGGATTTGGGTTGCCAGTCTGAACAGGGCCTTAAAGTCATGTTCAACTTTGGTACAACCTTGTCTGGTATACAATACTGTTCCTACCATTGATTGATTGATTGATTGATTGATTGATTGAATATTTCATTAGACAGACATGTAAAAACAGCACGAGTAACAGTCAAACACTTTGTCTAAAAGGATAACACCAAAAAAGTCCTTGCGGTCTTGTTTCCATTGGGGTCCGAGGTATTCAATTCATCAACGTATAAAATAGCACCAAACATTCAATATCATCACAAATATAAAACACTATGTACAGAGTAGAAAAGAAAGGGGGTGGGGGGTAAAGCAAAAAAGGGAGGGGGGGTTGCCTGTCTAATAAGGGAGAAGTGATAACTACCTCCTGATAGGTGAATTATCAGGGCTGTTTTAAAGGAAGGATCTAAATGTTTTGAGGGGTGGGGTGTCATAACTTCAAATATTACCGATGGTCTTAATGTATCCCAGGCTTTTCACTGGTTGGAACATAAGTTATTGAACCCAGGTGGACGTTACCTCCAGGTTAAATGGATGTGTGAACTGTGTTCCAGGCCCATGCCTCCAGACAAGCTGGCCAAACTGATAGAATCAGCCAGTGACAACAACCTGACCATCGCTGTCCTCACACAGGTACAAAACTACACCTCAAACTTCATACAGTACATGCACTACAGCAGGGTTTCTCAAACTGGGTGCCGTGATGCAAGTCCAGGGGTGCCGCAGAATACTTTGATAATGTTTGGAATTGATCAATATCACTACACTTTAAAACACTTAGATCCTCTATTACTTGCACTGTATTGTTGCGTTCTTTTTCAATCTACACCAATAAATCTCTTCACCAGAAATAGCAGATCTACAAGCTTACAACGTTTCGTGTGTGTGTGTGTGTGTGTGTGTGTGTGTGTGTGTGTGTGTGTGTGTGTGTGTGTGTGTGTGTGTGTGTGTGTGTGTGTGTGTGTGTGTGTGTGTGTGTGTGTGTGTGTGTGTGTGTGTGTGTGTGTGTGTGTGTCAATTAGGAGGTGATGGTGTTCCTGGCCATGGTGATTCGCAGTCAGCCGTCGTTGTTCAGTGAGATGTTCAGTCTGAGGACTGGACTGATCATCCAGGTCATGGCTACTGAGCTGTCCACACACCTGCACTGCTCTGGTAACACACACACACACACACACACACACACACACGCACACGCGCACACACACACACACACACACACACACACACACTGCAGAGATGCATTTTATAGGTCAGTTGTACTTTGGAATAGTCTTCACAACACCAGAGAAAAAGACAGTTTTAAAAAGAAAGTTCAACATCATATAATGTATACTCAAAACATACAGTAACATCTATTCTTACATACCAGATTGATCGTGCTACTTTTTTAAATCTGTTGTATCCCTGTCGGTATCTCTTTTTATGTGATTATCGACTTTTGTAAAAAATGTATTATTTAGTTTTTGTTGTTTTTAGTATTTCTGTGTAATGCACTGTGATATGTTGAATGTTTTTGTTAATTAAGCAATATTACACTCGAGGGTGTGCTTTACCGTCATTATTGGCACGCCAGTGATGCGGTCAGGAACGAGGCGAAGCCGAGTTCCGCCAGCATCACTGAAGTGCCAATAATGTAGGTAAAGCACACCCTCGAGTGTAATATTGCGATTATACAACAGTTTACCAACAAAACACATCCAAATGTAATCATATTGTGGGGCAATTCATAATAAAAATGTTTCACTATTATCCGTTTCCCTGTAAAGAGAAGAGTTTATTTGACTGAGACATTAAATAGTCCCTGTAGCAGCGCTTTGAGGCACCGTCTCATCAACACAGCTGAGCTATCAATGCTTGCGCAGTGGAATGAATTCCAGTAGGCTATATGCTCCGTCGTATGACCATGTCACGTGGCCAAAATAACTGATCTACAAGCTGACAACGCCTCGCGATGGCGACGCGTTGTGAACTTGTAGATCGGCTATTTTCGCCGTGCGATACCTGGCGACGCGTTGTGAACTTGTAGATCGGCTATTTTCGCCGTGCGATACCTGGCGACGCGTTGTGAACTTGTAGATCGGCTATTTTCGCCGTGCTGTTTGTTTTCGTCTTTTTGTTTTCCCACCGTGGGACAGCGTGACGTCACAGCACAGCTGTGCCTTATATGGTCTAATCAGGTGCGGACTGCAGTGCGGAGTGATTTATTAATGTGATTAGGCCCGTGCTATCATGCTGGTTTGAAGCACGGCTAGATAGCTATTTCAACCAATCAGATTGCTTGGTCGGAACTACCTGTTGTATAATGTATTTTAATGTCTTGGACCCCAGGAAGACTAGCTGACGTCAAGGCGTCAGCTAATGGGTATCCGTTTAAATAAACAAATAAACACACACAAATTTAATTTATTTACGTCCACATAAGAGATACAATACAAGGACACAAATATTTACAAGGTGCTGTAAAGATGTACAGTCAGCAAATCATGGGGAAATACCCACACACCCTTCAGGGGTAAGTAACAGCGTCTTAGCCATATTTGGCGGTTACTAATACTAACTAAGAAGAGATTTCTCCGAATTTTGTGAGCCGTTTAGCTGCTTTTTTTGGCATCCCATGTGGTTGGAAGCCTCTTACAACAAACCTATGTACCTATAGGCTGCTAAAGGATCCTTTAGCAGGAGATGAAGGCTCCTTCTTCTCAGCTCTTTCTCAGCTAAGGAAGGGGTCCTTGACCTGAAAAACGTTGAAGACCCCTGTATAATATACTGTGTGTGTGTGTGTGTGTGTGTGTGTGTGTGTGTGTGTGTGTGTGTGTGTGTGTGTGTGTGTGTGTGTGTGTGTGTGTGTGTGTGTGTGTGTGTGTGTGTGTGTGTGTGTGTCTCAGGCGAGGAAGCCACAGAGTCTCTGATGAACATGAGTCCTTCAGAGCTGAAGAATCTCTTACTTCACATCCTGAGTGGAAAGGAGTTTGGTGTCCAGAAGAGTGGTGAGACATCACATGTCTGTTTACACCAGGGTGGACAAAATACTCAACTCCACAGTACTCGAGTCAAAGTACAGATAGTCATGGTCAAATATTACTCCACGACCACTACAAATGGATGTTGCTCTGTTCAAATTTGTACTTGGAATTCGGCTTAAAATGTATTTTACTTATAGTTACTGTCCACCACTGCAGACACCACATGACTGATGTGTGTCACATGACTGTGTGTGTGTTTCAGTTCGAACCCCAGCAGGAACCTCTGTGTCCGTCCAGGATGAAGAGAAAGTAACGCGAGACAAAACCATAGACAGCCGACACAGCAGCCAGATACGACTGGTAAACATTCATACTTACTAATGAAAAGAACATAGACAGCAGATCCACAGCCAGATACATGGTAAACATCATTCATATGGGGATCAGCAGTACAAGTTACAGATACAATAGCATAACAAAGACGCCAGGTTCATTATTTACCTGGTATCCTATTGTTTCACTGCACAGATTATTATTTAGATAGTATTGGTTTAGACTGATGCTAGGTACTTGGTTTACATGTGATCCTAGTTTACTGAGACACTACACAGTCTCTCTATATTCTATGTATGTGTTTACCTTGATTATGGTCACTCTGGATAAAGAGTGTCTACGAAATGCCTTAATTGCAGCTTCATACGGTTTTGCTATTGCCAAAAACATGGCATTAATGTAAATAGATGGTGTTTTTTTCCCCTCATGACAAAAAGGGGCACTAGGGTTGATGTGGTTCAAGAAAAGTGTAAGTGTGTTTGTGTGTCTCCTCCAGAGCCTGTCTGTCCACTCTCTGGACATCGTCAATGTGGAGACAGGGGTGAGTAAATGTGTCAACACTAAACATTAACCTGACTGGAACATTAAGCCGATCTACAGTACAGGCTCATTGTGTCACATACTGTAGCAGGCTTGTAGATTGGCTATTTCAACTATTTCTTCTGAGCTTTCTGAATACTGCTCCTGACTCACCATGTCTACTTATATAATCGGAGAATTGCTACTTCCGCCGCTGATGCAACACCCACTCCATGCATTTGGACCTCTCGCCGCTGACGCCATACCCACAGTATTGATTTGGACTAAACACAACAACTAAATATGACATGTCACCACAACACCAGCCACAACACCAGCCACAACATGCGCTGAATTTACGGGTGGCGTAGGGTACTTCTCATTGCTCACTACACATTTTCCACCTCGCAACATAATTAATTCTCTACATTCCTCCATACATATAGCGCTACAGACTGTAGTTCATTCTCTACATTCCTCCATGCATACAGCGCTACAGACTGTAGTTCATTCTCTACATTCCTCATACAGCGTTACAGACTGTAGTTCATTCTCTACATTCCTCATACAGCGCTACAGACTGTAGTTCATTCTCTACATTCCTCCATACATACAGCGTTACAGACTGTAGTTCATTCTCTACATTCCTCATACAGCGCTACAGACTGTAGTTCATTCTCTACATTCCTCCATACATACAGCGTTACAGACTGTAGTTCATTCTCTACATTCCTCATACAGCGTTACAGACTGTAGTTCATTCTCTACATTCCTCATACAGCGCTACAGACTGTAGTTCATTCTCTACATTCCTCCATACATACAGCGTTACAGACTGTAGTTCATTCTCTACATTCCTCCATACATACAGCGCTACAGACTGTAGTTCATTCTCTACATTCCTCCATACATACAGCGTTACAGACTGTAGTTCATTCTCTACATTCCTCATACAGCGCTACAGACTGTAGTTCATTCTCTACATTCCTCCATACATACAGCGTTACAGACTGTAGTTCATTCTCTACATTCCTCCATACATACAGCGCTACAGACTGTAGTTCATTCTCTACATTCCTCATACAGCGCTACAGACTGTAGTTCATTCTCTACATTCCTCCATACATACAGCGTTACAGACTGTAGTTCATTCTCTACATTCCTCCATACATACAGCGTTACAGACTGTAGTTCATTCTCTACATTCCTCCATACATACAGCGTTACAGACTGTAGTTCATTCTCTACATTCCTCATACAGCGTTACAGACTGTAGTTCATTCTCTACATTCCTCCATACATACAGCGTTACAGACTGTAGTTCATTCTCTACATTCCTCCATACATACAGCGTTACAGACTGTAGTTCATTCTCTACATTCCTCCATACATACAGCGTTACAGACTGTAGTTCATTCTCTACATTCCTCCATACATACAGCGTTACAGACTGTAGTTCATTCTCTACATTCCTCCATACATACAGCGCTACAGACTGTAGTTCATTCTCTACATTCCTCCATACATACAGCGTTACAGACTGTAGTTCATTCTCTACATTCCTCCATACATACAGCGTTACAGACTGTAGTTCATTCTCTACATTCCTCCATACATACAGCGCTACAGACTGTAGTTCATTCTCTACATTCCTCCATACATACAGCGTTACAGACTGTAGTTCATTCTCTACATTCCTCCATACATACAGCGCTACAGACTGTAGTTCATTCTCTACATTCCTCATACAGCGCTACAGACTTCCGACCATCGAGGGCTTCCATGGCTCTGGGGTCGCCCATGAGGTCAGGGATGCACGTCAGGGCCAGTGGCTCCGCAGGAGACGCCTGGACGGGGCTCTGAACAAAGTGCCTGTGGGCTTCTACCAGAAGGTCTGGTGCATCCTGCAGAAGGTAGGTCTGATACACTGTGGTCTTCTACCAGAACGTTATGGAGCATCCTGCAGAAGGTAGGAGGACAATGATGCCCATGGCCATGACACCAGAAGAAGATCATCTGACCTCGTTCCCCCAAACATTCATCACAAACAGGGTGTAAAATGCATTCTACTGCTGCCACCAAAATGTGGAATGAACAACCAAAATACATGAACCGCCAGAGATTATTCATAATAAACTCACCCAATGCCAGAGATTTGTGTTTTATAACCTTTTTCAACCGGTCACAAAAAAATGATATCCATTATAATCCGCGATCGGATGGTGTTTATAAACAAACAGGACAGATCCACCAGCAGTCAAAGGGATACGTTTTTTCTCTCTCGCTCCCCCTCTGTGGAACAGAGCAGCGGAAACAGCCTTCAGACGCCATATCCGTGTGGCTGTTCTGTGCTTTCACCGCCCTCCCCGGAGGCCATCTTAGCTTAGCTTAGCTTATGATCGGGTTTCAGATCGTTAGTAAACATAAAGAGGATAACTGTTCGTCGTCCAGAGAAATGAAAATATAACCGGAACTTTCCGTTTGTTTTTTATACCGTGTGAAAACCATGATGTCTGGCCAAAACCTGGAAAAAAATAAAGTTCATGCAAGATAAACCCGGAACCGGAAACAGGTTATGGATATTTTCTTCAAGGATACGTTAAAAGCGGAAGGGGAAGAGAAAAAAAATCAAGGATGGTACAGAAAATAACGCGATCGTCCAATAAACCGCAAAAATACGCAAAAAGACCCTAGCCCGTAGAACTACTGGCTTGGCGGGTAAAGATCTAGACTCCCTTCCCAAACTCAAAACTAACCCAAAAGAAAGTCTGACCTTAAAACGAGGTCTTCACAGTGGAGGACAGTAAAATCAACTTTTTCAACGTAACTATAGTTATGTTTGATATCATCTTTCACTGGTATATTTTCCACATAAATGTGTTTTTTGAAATCTTCTGTAAACACTATTTTTAGTCGTGAGTTTCTGCCCCAGACACTCGCACCAAAATGACACAGGTACCAGAAATGTATGTATTTACATGTATTTAGAGGTTAATGCATGCTGTTTATTATCATTCACTGACAGTAAACGTATTGATTCTGTATTTAACTATAATCCTGTCTGTCTTTCAGTGCCATGGACTTTCCATTGAGGGATGTGTCTTATCATCATCAGCTACTAGAGAGGTCTGTCTGTCTGTCTGTCTGTCTGTCTGTCTGTCTGTCTGTCCCAGTGGTTCTCAAAGTGGGGTCCCCCACGGGTCCTTGGGGGGGTTCCAGGGGGTCCCCAGCCAAAGCGGTTAACATGATAATCTTCTAACCACTTTTTCCATTTATATTAACTATTCAAAAATAGCAGATCTACGAGCTTCTACATCTACAATCTTTGACATTCTTTTGAAAAATATATTTTTACATAAATCTTCTCTTCTGGGGGGTCCCTGACACAAAACATTTTCAGATGGGGGGGGGGGGGGTCCGCCGCCAAATACATATCAATTTGAGGGTCCTTGACTTGAAAAGGTTTGAGAAACGTTGGTTGAACCTGGTTCTCAAACGTCTGTCCATAATCTGTCTGTCTGTCTGTCTGTCTGACCAGCCGTTCCAAACATCTGTCTGTCTGTCTGTCCATCATTACCTTATGTTATGTTTATTTATTTGACGTCACAATCACACTGGACCAACCAGATGCATTGTTTAACCCATTCAATTCGGGAACGCATAGCTGTGTCATTCTTTTTCTTTTTAGCTATAACCATTATTTCTGTCAGATAACTCACAAATAGATTGAACCAATATTATAGACCAAATATATTGAAGCAATATCATAGAATGAGAATACAAGTGTGGATGTAATATTTTATCTTGGCGTTCAGGCTCTGCTATATTTTTTCTCCCTGCTCAGCACAATCATACAGCCATCATTAACCATTAAGAGCAGGGAGATAGATATACATAACCAACCCCCCATGGGGAACAGACCAATAGCAGAGCACCTACTGGTGGTGCTGGGGTGGTGGTGGGAGCAAACGCTGCATGACAACAAGCTAGAACACACAAGCGGATGGAATGCCAGATTCAAGAGAACTTAAATACCCGCCCAAATGGACAGCTGATTGCCATGTCAGTGTATGATGTATGGATCTTGCATGACGCTGTAAACAGCCACTGTTAGTGAGGGTTAAGAAAAGGACTGTATAGGGACTGGTTTTAGTGGCTTGCTGGTCCAGCTTCCACACTTCACCCAGGGGTGTCGATTAGAACACAGGACAGACAACTTCTCTCATGTAAGGATTTTACTGAAGACTTCAATGAGCACAGTACAGTACAACAATGGTGTGTGGTGTATTTTGCATTAACGCACAGAAACTTAGAGTGTATTCGAGCACAATGTCTGAGAACTGCGACACACTTCTGACCGTCCGTCTGAACCGTCTGAACAATTTGTTTGATGTGACACCGTACGCTCTGAAAGATCAAGAGCGCTGATTAACCGCAGGTGCGTGCAAGCAGGATTAGGGTCATGATGACCTGTGCACACCCTTAACGAGCACACACACTTAACTCTCTCACTGGCAGCCTTTTGTACAGCCGCCCCCAAATAGCGGAAGCTATTTGCTTAAACAAAAGTCTGCCCACTGGGGGAGGCCAAGGGACCACCAGCATGACAACTGTGTCCTCAGTGAGACTGTCCTTGGTGGCGTGCCACTTCTGGCGGGCTTGCAATGCAGGTTTGTAACGCCTGATGAAACTTGAAAAGAAGTGATCTGGCAAGATCCGAAAGTGCCTCCACCTGCGTCTGCAGCGGAGCTCTTTATCTGGGTACACAACTTGAGGAAGGGATCCGTCGAGCCGCCCCATCAACAGGAGACTTTGCCCACTGCGGGCAGCTGGTAGGTCAGCCATCTTGGGGATTGGCAGTCGAGACTTCCATCGACTGCACTCTTCACAGGCGTGCTTCTGGCGACGGATAGCCTCACGCCCTCGGAGGATCCACAGTGTGCGGCACATCTCTGCAAACACCCGCTCTGGGCGAGGGTGACACAGACGCCTGTCGTACTCCTGCATCAGGAGTTCACCGGCAGGGCGGCTTGAATTTTGCACAATGGGGTGCAGCGTGGCTGGCTCCTGGTCTTCCGATCTTTGTAGTCTCCCACCGACTCTGATGATATCATCAGACTTGTCGAACTCCGGGGGTGGAGTTGGAAGGCAGCTACTAGATGGAACAGGCTTGTTGGCTCTCAAGAGACGCAGCTCATCTGGGATGCTGTCCCCTTGGGCTTGCTGGAAGATGAGGGTGTCACTGTCAGCTTTCTGATAGTCGGCAGCTGTACTATGTTGGTCTGCCGCCCCGTGAAGCGCCCGCTTCACTGGGGTAACATCAAGGAGCTCCCTCCGGGTGTTACACTGGTCTGCGTCTGGAACTTGCGGGTCATTCACTGTGGATGTGACTTCGCAGAAGGTTGACTTACGGAGTTCTGACTCCTCTTCCTCAGCTGAGGCGGTTGGCTTCACTGGCCACTTGTCTGGGACTGTCATCGTCAGGAGGCACTGCTGTGGCCGTGACTGTTGTTCCACCATCCCAGTGGGGCCTTGTAGCACCCACCCCAGTCTCGTTCTTATGGCCGCTGGTCCCCCCGGCGGACCCAACCGCACTGGCTTGTTGGGGGTGATGAGATGTGGGTGGTCGGCTCCAATGAGGATGAGTGGGCGGACATTATCGAACTGCTCTAAGGGAAGACCTGCGAGGTGTTTGTACCTCTTCTGCAGGCTGGATACAGGATAGGAATGATCAGCCAATCCTAGGCGAGTTGCAGTGAAGGCTCCACTGATGGGGAAACTTCTCTTGGGCTGTGAAGCAGGGGAAACACGGAGGGATACCGAGGCGCCTTGGAGCGTTTGGACATCCTGACGGATGGTTCTGAGGGCGAGATTCTCTGGCGTGCCCTGTAGGTTAAGCTTCTCTGCTGCAGCCGGAAGGAGCATTGTGCGCTCGGCCCCGTCATCCAATATGGCATAGGTATCTAGGGTGCGTTTACCGTGACGCAGGATTACTCTGATGACCTTCAGCAGTACACGGTTGCGGCCTGTTGGTCGATCTAGGTAGAGTGTGTAGACAGCGGGTGCACTCTGTTCTGTTGGCGCACTCTGGTCTGTTGGCTCCTCCTTAGGAGCCCTGCTGTTGACCTCATGCAGGACTTGCAAATGTTTGCCCTGGCAGATGCCACAGGGCTTTTTGAGGGTGCACTGTGCCGCCCGATGGGACCTTCCACAGCGCCAGCATTTGTGGTTGGAGCGGATCCACTCAGTGATTTGTGCCTTAGTGAGCTTCTGGATGGCTGAACACTGGTTCAGGTAATGTGCATCCTTGTCGCAGTAGGGACAATATACCTTTGCTTTGGCACTCTTCCTTGCCGAGACAGGTGATGTAACATCTTCAGCTCCATGGAGGACAGATATTGAACGCTTTCCCTGACGACTCTCTGACTTCTGGTTCTGGGTTTCTTTCTGCCCTTTGCTAAATGACTGGCCATCAAAGTCTTGGCACCAAGACTCGCACTGGAGCCATGCAGCAAAGTCCTGAAGTGAGTACATGGCACCTGGGCGGTGGATCATGGAGCGACGAAAGTCTGATCTCATTTCAGGGGGCAGCTTACTGAGCAGGCGTGCTACATGAGACCCACAGCCTAGCTCACTCTCGCCTTCTCGGCCAAGGGTCTTCAGCAGTCCCACCAACGACTGAACTTGTAAGGCAAACCTCTCAAAGGCTGCGGCGTCACCGCGGTGGATATCAGGGGAGTCCATGACACTGGCGATCTTCTTTAGTGCCACCTGGTGTGGTTGCCCGAACCGTTCATTCAGAGCTGCCATGGTGTCTGAATACGGTGTGGCAGAGTGGAGGTATGAGTCCGCTACTAGACTTGCCTCCTCTAGCTTAAGGTGATCTGTTAATATTTGGTACTTGAAGAGCTCTGTGGCATCGGCTGGCAACAGGTTCTCTAGAGCGATCTTCAATTTGGCGAACTGACTTGGGTCTCGCTGACTCAAGTGTGGTATAGTGGGCCTGGGCCCCCTATAGGTTGACTCTGCTTGAGAGGGTCCACTGTAGGACTGCCCGGCGGATGCCTGTCCTGGCCCAAGCGCCTGGGCCGGTGGCTGTTGCCTGGAGGCTGTTAGTTGGGGTGCGGCCAGATGCGCTGTAGGCCTGTGAGTCTGCTGACTTGTATTGCGTGGAGCTGGAGTGGAGCTGTAGTTAGGCCTTTCAGCCGGCTCCTGATCAATGGACCTTGTGTGGCGGCTACCACCCACTGCTGGTATCACTTCCGTAAGGCGGCTTACAGTCTCCATGAGCTGCTTCATGTCGTCCTTAAGTGATTTCAGATGTGCAATGTCCTTCTCGATGGCCAGCTGAGATCTATGAAGCTGCATGTTCTCCTCCCACATATCCTCCAACTCCCTGTCGCGGCTGGATGAGCCATGGGACTCTCGTCGAAACCTGCCATGCTGGAGTTGGGAAGGGGTGGCCTGATGACAGCTGAGAGAGGTCGTCTTGGCTGCTCCCTCCTCCATCTGTTGTTGCTCGTCTTCGTACTGTACTGTGCTCAATGGATCCATCCTTATCCTGAAGTAAAGCGTAGATCCGGCTCGAAGGACCTCAATGTTAGTGAGGGTTAAGAAAAGGACTGTATAGGGACTGGTTTTAGTGGCTTGCTGGTCCAGCTTCCACACTTCACCCAGGGGTGTCGATTAGAACACAGGACAGACAACTTCTCTCATGTAAGGATTTTACTGAAGACTTCAATGAGCACAGTACAGTACAACAATGGTGTGTGGTGTATTTTGCATTAACGCACAGAAACTTAGAGTGTATTCGAGCACAATGTCTGAGAACTGCGACACACTTCTGACCGTCCGTCTGAACCGTCTGAACAATTTGTTTGATGTGACACCGTACGCTCTGAAAGATCAAGAGCGCTGATTAACCGCAGGTGCGTGCAAGCAGGATTAGGGTCATGATGACCTGTGCACACCCTTAACGAGCACACACACTTAACTCTCTCACTGGCAGCCTTTTGTACAGCCACATAGAATGAGCATGCATGTAACCTCTCGAGTGTATGCTGCCCGAACTAACTCGTAGGCTACCTATCATTTTATACTTTGGGTTAGGGTTAGGGTCGCACACATTTTTTTCACCCTAACACATGAAAATGTGTTAAAATCTTTGAATCCATATGTGTTTGTTAAAGCGAAGGCAGATCTACAAGCTCACAATGCGCCGCGATGCGACGCATTGTGAGCTTGTAGATCTATTTTCAAAAGATGTTTATACATTTGAAAACTTGAAATGGGACATTCTGCATAATGAGTGCTTTTACTTTTGGTACTTTTAAGTACATTTTGATGCTTATACTTGTGTACTTTTACTCAAGTACAAGTTTTGAATTCTGGACTTTTACTTGTAACCAGTGTTGATTTCGTCGACTAAAACTATGACGAAATGTTTTTGTCGACTACCTTTTTTCACAACGAAAACAAATAAGAACTAATAAATAAAAACTAAGCTATGACGACTAAGACTAAATATACTGACAATTTCGTCAACAAATAAAAACTAGATTAAAATGTTAGGGAGTGGACTAGTGGAGAATAGATCCAGTAGAACTAAAAGACTATATGCTTTATGCTCAGGTGTTGCGCTCTGAAAATAGCAGATCTACAAGCTCACAATGCGTCGCAGCGCGACACATTGTGAGCTTGTAGATCTGCTATTTTCAGCATACAACCAAGTGTAAAATCAGCCATTACGACGCCATCAATGCACCGACAACATACATTTTAGTCGAAATCAACTGTAGATTTAGTC
>NC_139939.1:59152125-59182125 GCF_963454915.1 Gymnoscopelus microlampas
AATCACACAAAGATTCGGCGGACCCCTTGTAATGACTCTGAGGACCCCCTAGGGGTCCCGGACCACCTGTTGAAGACCTCTGGTGTAGGGTATATCAATGAACATCAGGCACATTAGTCCGTAATACGGAATTCTCTCTCTCTCTCTCTCTCTCTCTCTCTCTCTCTCTCTCTCTCTCTCTCTCTCTCTCTCTCTCAAAAGCGTTGCTTGGCTTCCACGCATTTTAACCTGGAATATAGGCTCGAAATCTGCTGTTATGTGTCGAAATCTGCTGTTATGTGCAGCGTTTCACTTGATGTTGAATCTCAACAACCAGACAACTGGTGTCTACCGTATTGACAGGAACATAGCGCAGAGGGGAAAGGCTACTGTGGCCGTAGTAGGGCATGACATTTTTTTTTTTTTTTTTTTTTTTTTTTTATCCCTCGATTTTGTAACCCTTTTTTCACCCGGTGCCAATTTGCTAAGTGATCCTCCCCCCACCAGCCAGGGCCGAGCTCATGCCTCCTTCAATGCATGAGAGCCAACTGATCTTCTTGTCACCTGACAGGGGGGAGTTTCCCTGCATGGTAGGACGTAGCGCGTGGAAGGAACACGTTATTCCAACCAGTTCCTTTCCCCTCCATCAGGTGCCCCGGCTGACCAGGGGGAGGCAGTATAGTGACCAGGATTACTACATGTTTTTGTGAGGGTATTAACTACCCTAGGAGACACGGGGAGAACATGAAAACTCCACACAGAGTAGGCCCTTTCGCCAACCCCCTGACATTGGCATGACATTTTTTGAGGGGCACGCGCATAGACACCAGACCATTATTGGTTGGGTAGCTTGTCAATCAAAAGCGAGGGGGGGGGGGAATGAATGCTATTGGTTGTGTAGCTTGTCAATCAAATCATCCCACCCCTTCTAGAGCATAACCTACTTTATCGTCAATTTTAAAACAAATGGGACCATAGTTTACCAAAACGCATATCATGATGATTGAAAGGAGACTTTACACTAGCGACTGGAAGCATATAGTATTTATGACAATTTTTTATTAAGGTAAGAAAATCCAGTCTAAAGTTTGGTAAAATAAATTCTTTCTGACACCAGCAGGGGTAAAACAGCGACAACTACAGGCCAATTCATATGAACTGTCTCTGTAAAAAATGTAAAACATCTCAGGCTGGCCTGTTGGGCACACGGCCAAAGAGAGGGGCAACGACACGCCCGCCGTGATATCCCTGCCCTGGTACTGTACCTACTTTTCACCAGGTGGGGTGAGTGAAGGTAATATTATACAGCTTGGCACAGCGTCCAAACACCTGTTTCTCTGTGATGAAGCGATGGCTCCCTCCCCGCATGCCGGCCTGGTGCCGGAGGTAGAAGCCACACTCCTCGGGTCCTCGTGGATGGTAGTAGTGATACGGCGTCCTCTGAGCTCCTCGCGTCGTCCGGCGGAACCGCTCCGTACACCTTGACCAGTGGTGGAAAGTGACTTTTAAGTACATTTACTCAAGTACTGTACTTAAAGTATTATTTTGAAGTGTTTATACTTTAGTGGAGCATTTCCAATTTGCAATGCTTTTACTTCTACTCCACTACATTTCTGAGGAAAATATTGTACTTTTTACTCCACTAAAATTATTTTAAAACTTTAGTTACTAGTTTCTTTGTAGATTTTGATTATTATTACAAAACATACATTAATCACTTCAGCCCTATATATATTTCGGCCATTTGAAAATAACCGATCTACAAGCTCACAATGCGTCGCGATGCCACGCATTGTGAGCTTGTAGATCGGCTATTTTCAAAACATTTTTATACATTTGAAAACTTGAAATGGGACATTCTGTATAATGAGTATTTTTGCTTTTGGTACTTTAAGTATATTTTGATATCAATACTTTTGCACTTTTATTCAAGTAAATGTAGAATTCCGGACTTTTACTTGTAACAGAGTATTTCTACATTGCAGTATTGATATTTTTTAACTTAATCAAAACATGTGAGTACTTTCTCCACCACTGACCTTGACGTGGTCACAGCTCTCGGTGGCTATCACCATGGTGAAGAAGCCCGTGCTCAACCAGGTCTCGGACCCGACGCGGTCCAATCCCGTCTCCTTCCGGTACAGAACGTCGAATTTGCTCCGCTCCGTGTCCTGGCTGATCCTGAAACAATTAGAGCGCTCACTGCCGCAGAAACTCTGGATCCACCCGTCTTCGATCCGGTCGGGGAGTCCCCAGAACACCACGATGACAGGGCCGCCGGCGCCCGGGCGCTCGTCCTCCAGCAACTCGGCCGAGTTCCGGGCGACGAGGCGCACGCTGGAGTGTCCCACCACCCTCAGAGTGGTCCGCGTCCCCACGTCACGCTCGTATCCCGCGGTGGGGGCGTCGTTCATACGGATCACGCATTCCGTTCGGTCGATTTCCTCCCCGGCGCCGCTGCCCGACACGTGGCCGGAGCTGGTCACCATGGCACAGCGGTGGCAGCGCATGGCCGTGGCGGGCGAACCGGGCACGCCGCTGCCGCCGGTGCCGTATAAATCACGCACATGGGCGACTTCTTCTCCCGCACCGACGTCCAACACATGGCTGGAGCTGCTGTTCGCCCGGAGCAGATCAGAGGCACCGAACGCTCCGTGAGAGGGTACAAACAGACATCTCCGTTCGCGACCGAACGAACGGCCGGAAGTCCCATCCACTCCCATGTTAAAAAAAAACGGATAAAACGGACGCGATCCGGTCCGGAAAAAGCACATCCGGTTTCCGCAACACATTTGTATACATAACAAAATTGCCGGATCCGGAACAAGAGCTTCCGTTTCGTAGCGACCCGTTTTCCGCCAGCAAACGGACAAGTGTGTTTGTACCCAGGGCTGTACGTGTAGACGTAGAGGATGAGGAGGGTCGTCGGGAGGAAGATGGCTCCAATTTTCACCGACCTCTGCATCTCTTCTTCTCAGTCAGCGAGCGCTTGGGCTGTCATGATTACAAATTTAAGTTGTCGATTAATTCAAATAGTTAACGATTTAATTGTGTGTTCGGCCATTGAACGTTGGAATAGAGTCTGACGTAATTTACGCATCCTACCTGGGTCGTGTTTTTTTTTCCCCCGTTCTGAATTCCCATAGACGTGTTTAATATCGAGTCAAATAAGAACTGTGTTCCAAAAATAAACAAATGATCCCGGCGGTTTGACTCTTATGGATATGAAGCATCAACTGACGGTGAAAAAAACGTGAATGTTACTTCCGCCGAATTAGTTACATTTTCGCCAGAAACGGAATGCATCAAATATAAGTGACTCACTGATCATAAACGATACAGAGCCTCCTCCCTGACAATATCGACGGAACAGTTTGTTTATTTTTGGACCACAATTCTTATATGAGACGATTCTATGATGACCCAATGTCATTCTCCATAGAGAAATTACTTTACGACCCAGGGGATGAACGAGTGACGTCAGGAATTCTGTACTCTATATATGAAGCCTTTTAAGATTCCTAATAAAAAATTGCACATGGGTCAGATTTGACAATCTGAAATGTGAAGAAATTATTTACATATTTGATAATTTTTATAGATGTAAAAAAAAAAAGCAGAAATAGCTGATCTACAAGCTTACAAGCTTTAAGCTTGTAGATCTGCTATTTCCGCTTTTTTGAATACTTGAAAATGTGTGAAAATCTTTCAACCTGGAAACGATTATGCAAAAATAATTACGATCTCAAATAATTGTGATTAGATGATTACGTAATAATTGTTACAGGGTCTATTGAGTGGCGCTCTCAGTAGCTGAGAGAGAGATGAAGCAGGGACCCCCTCTATATTGTATAAAATTGTGTTTCAGATTAAACTTTTTTTGTTTACTTGGTCTGCTCTTTTTTCCCTCTACACCTAAACCTCTTTGCCAAAAAATAGCAGATCTACAAGCTCACAACGCCTCGCGGCGTTGTGAGCTTGTAGATCTGCTATTTTTGGCTAAAGTTCTCTTCAGAAAAGGGATGCTAGGGTTCAGGTGGTTAAGGGAAAAAAAACAATCATATCACACAAAGATTGTGCGGACCCCCTGTAGTAACTCTGAGGACCCCCTAGGGGTCCCGGACCTCCTGTTGAAGACCCCAGATATAGAGTGTTTGTTCAGGTCTCCTGGGGGGGTCCCGACCGAGGCGTTCCAAGGCCAGTGTGGAGACATAATCTGTCCTGTATTAACTCCTTGCCTGCCACCGACAAGATTCCTCGTCATTCTGCCACTGACGAGATCGACGAGAAATTTCGAGATTTTTGACCCTTTTTCTCTGCTTTCTCTCGTTTTTGGGCGAAAACAAGCCACATTAACTGGCCATAGCTATGGAATGGATTACAGCGACCGGACATTTTCTTCCCCGTGCGTGTAGTGGGCCCATCTCTTGAGGACGGCGGTCACACAGAATATTCCATGATTTTTCAAAGGTACAGTAAAAAAATTGCTCGTTTTCGCTGGCAGTGGGGTGACACTATTACTGACCCTTTTTACTCTGGCAGTTAAAGATATACAAACATTGCTTAAAGGGAGGGCCGGTGGGCGGACCACGGCCACGTCACTGAGTCAGACATAACCATAAACAAACCCGATACGCCCATATATATACTGTCGGCAAATCATTATGACTCAGACATAACCATAAACAAACCCGATACGCCCATATATATATACCGTAGGCAAATCATTATGACTCAGACATAACCATAAACAAACCCGATACGCCCGTTGGCATACAGTATATGGAGATTGTCCAGAGCCACAGATCCGACCGCTGTGCCCATATATGGTCATGCGCATATGGGACCGGAAAACCTCAAAAGAGGCGCGTGCCTTCGGCAGGCAGTGGAGGGAGTGTGATGCCGTGCGCGCACACGCACGCGCACACGCACGCGCACACGCACGCACACACACACACACACACACACACACACACACACACACACACACACACACACACACACAGACACACACACACACACACACACACACACACACACACACACACACACACACACACACACACACACACACACAGAGGAGGCGTGGTGGTTGTTAATAACACATTTATTGCGGATCACAGCTGTATGAATGCATCAGAACAGCAGAGAGACACAACCTCAGATCCAACCATGGCACAGATTCCTTCACAGCACATCCAAAAACCATTCATTAATACCATTATTATTATTAATATTATTATTCACATAGAACCATTTGTCTCTCATATATTATATTGTATCATTTTCAAAGAGCATAAAAATACAAGTCTTATTATTATTATCATTTATTGGGGTTGAACACTTGGTGGTTGTTCCACTTTATGGACTACAGGGGGCGCACTTAATCACTGGGTGTGGGGGGGGGGGTCTGGGAGCACAGAGTCAGTTTGTTGGGGGATTAGCAGGCCAGGCATGAGCAATGGAGCGCTGAGTGTTTACAGATTTACATTTCAAACAAACCAACCAAGATAAATATAGCTGTTTGTATTTGTTGATGACATGTTAATATTCTATGCTCTGTTGATTAATTGAATGCATTTCAGGACCACAAGGGAAACAAGTCCCCAGGTCTTTTGTCGTGTTATCCTTTTAGCCTTAATGTTTTACTGTGTCTCTGTGCTTGTTAAAATAAAGTATTCAATCAACCAATCAATCAATCAATCAATCAATCAATCAATCAATCAAGGACCCCCATAACTCAGAGTCACAAATTGGTAAGGGTCCATTTTCTTCCAAAATACCAATAATTTACCTGGGGACCCCCTGGAACCCCCTCAAGGACCCCTGGCCGTAGATCAAAGCTATTGCCTACGTGTGACATCGCAGACACATAGAAATCGTTTCAAAAACGTGTCAAAACGGTGGAAAAACAACATTGTGAGAGACAGATGTCAAGGCACAGAGATACACAGCAGAGCAGGGTTCTCATTTATCAAGAAGAAATTATTCCATCTATTTTATAATATAATTGTAAAGAATATGACAAAACTTAAATAATCTATATAGCATCCAGGCTTTGAATAACCACTTGAAACAGATTTGACTTACGTGCGGACTAAGATGCTAAATCATATAGGATAGATCCGCCATTCCCAATTTGAGCCACTAGAGGCGCTGTAATGGTAATGCTCTCCTAAGTGGGTGGCCATCCGATAGTAGATCTCGCCAACGTTCTATGTTTACGTTGTGTTGTTAGGCCCATAGATATATATAAAGGCTAGATGGCTCAAGGGGGCGTCGCAAGCGCAGCTCAACCGCGGCCATCTTGCGACGGTCATTCATAACATTATGTCTATGGTGCATGTACTTTGATAATATTTGTTTTAATATCATTGCAGTATCATAACTACATCTTTGGTGTTTACAACACACCAAACCGTTTGAACATCGGATGAAAATTTAGCACGCTATGGTTATTTCAAAGTACATGCACCATAGACATAATATTGTGAATGACCGTCGCAAGATGGCCGCCATGTGGCAACGTCTTACTCCATTGGCCAGCAGTCGGGTGAGTCATCTAGCCTTTATATATATCTATGGGTAGGCCTACATTATAACTCTATGATGTTTACTGGTGCTGTAGATCTCTCGAGAGTGTGTTTGTTGCCGGGACAGGAAAAAAAAGGTCTAACAAAGTAGATTTCCTCCTGATTTGTCTCTGTGAAAAAAAAGCCATTTTACTGTCAGAATGTCGGGGGGATTGAGTGGCTTTGTGACAATCGGGTCCAGATATTTAGTTGAGTGACCATAATGGGTCAGAGGCCAAGTTCAAGTTCACCTCTCACATTGGAATGAATAGACTCTCACTTCTGGTCTTCTAAAGCAGTGCACGTGGTTCTCAAGGACCCCCCAAATTGGTGTATATTCGGCCGTGGACCCCCTTCTGAAAAGGTGTTGTGCCATGGACCCCCAGAAAGAGAAGATTTATGTTTTAAAAAATCTAAATTATTCCAAAAACAATTAAATAAATAGCAGATGTATAAGCTCGCAGGGCGGCACGAAGTGACGCGCTGTGAGCTTGTATATCTGCTATTTTTAAATGGCCACGGTGACACATTTAGCTGGGGACCCTCTGTAACCCTTCCGAGGACCTCTGGGGGTCCCCGGACCCCACTTTGAGAACCAGAGATGGGTATGGGTCAAAACCTGGGCAGGAAACTATGGTGGAGTTGAAGATTCATCAGCCACAATATTTTACTAACATGACCTTTGACATAGCAGCCATGTTTGTGGTACACTGGATAAAAATAAATAAAAATAAAAACACCCCAACACTAGAGGGCGCTCTAACCTAGCCAGGTTTCTGCGTTGGATAAACTGTATGTATGTATGCTAATAGAAAGCTTTGAAATATACAGTACAGTACGGTACAGTACAGTATATTAAATAAATATACAATACATTAGGTTTAATCTGTTTGTTTTTAAAAACACTGCAGCAGGACAAAGGGGAAACACAGCCTGTGTGTTTATATATATAATGTGTATAATATGTATATATATATATAGAGGGAGAGAATGATGTGTTATTGTCTCCGCCAGGCCGAAGGCATTGCCTAGACTATGTTTTGCCCCCAGCACCCTGCCTGTCCGTCCGTCCGTCCGTCCGTCCGTCCGTCCGTCCGTCCGTCCGTCCGCCCGCGTGTGTGTGTGTGTGTGTGTGATCAGCGAAACTGCACACACACTCCCTGGGAGCCAGAGCAGAACCTCTGCCCCAAAGTTTTCACATGGGCCTGTTATAGCGCCACCAGGAGGCATATTTTTGATATATATATATTTTTTTACAGTACTCCTACAGATTTTGTCCAAACATCACGCACATCGGTAAGCAGTATCTCTATTGTCACTAAATGCAACGGTTCTTTCAGATTTTTCATATTCCATCCAGATTGGCTAAGTTTGGCTTCCAAAGTTTGCAGGAATGCTCAATTTTGAGCAAAATGCCTCAAACCATGAACACAGCGTGCAATTTCCGTGAAATTTTGCACACACATTCACCCTAGCCTGAGGAAGATTTTTTTTTTTTTTTTTTCAAATCAGTCTCATGGTGGCGCTATAACAGGCCGGTGCCACAAATGCCACCCTAAAAGGGTGGCATTTGTGGCACATTGCCTCATTATAGCGCCACCAGGAGGCAGATTTTTGCACAAAAAGATATATATTATTACTCCTACAAATTGTCCAAACATCACGCAAATCGTTACTCGTTGTCTCTATAGTCAAGTGATCAAGACGGATTCCAAACATTGCTGGCCCACAATAACCTACCTGACCTGGCGGAGACCTGTGCTCCGATGAGCACTTTTTCTAGTTGTATTATGTACTCTGTGTGTGTGTGTGTGTGTGTGTGTGTGTGTGTGTGTGTGTGTGTGTGTGTGTGTGTGTGTGTGTGTGTGTGTGTGTGTGTGTGTGTGTGTGTGTGTGTGTGTGTGTGTGTGTGTGTGTGTGTGTGCGTGTGTGTGTGAGAGTGTTTGTGTGTGTGTGTCCAAAAATGAACTACCTACCACACGTGTGACAATCGCAGAGGCAAGGATCGCTGGGGGCCACACACACACACACACTCGCGCACACACACACACTCGCGCACACGCACACGCACACACACTATGACAACAACCGACAACCAACGGCAACGACAACAGAACAACAACAGCAACAACGTCAATAAGAACAAACACACAATGACAACACACAGCTACCCACAATCCTCCACTCACTCACTCACTCACTCACTCACTCAGACCAGGAAATGCAGGGGACCAATCAGAAGACAGAAGAAGCAACCGTTGGCACGGCAACGGGAGTCAAGACAGCTAACAGGAAGCAGTCTGACTGTGTGCTTTTTTTTTTTTTTTTAAACAGGAAGTGGAACTATTTGTATCTAGCTACACATTGGTCCGTCGGTGTGTGCTTTGATCTTTTTGTTTGCTGTCTGTCTGTCTGTCTGTCTGTCTGTCTGTCTGTCTGTCTGTCGTTTTATGTCCTTTGTCCTTGAGTCTTTGCAGATTAGTCGACGCCCGTCTCATTAAGGTCCCGGCTGTGATTGGCTGCCTGGAGGTGTGGGAGGGGCCTCCGCTAGCAAAAGGAGACGCACTCTCAGAGCTGTGTTCTTCATCGCCACCGCCACCAGAGGGTGCTGTGGGGACTGAGAGGACACGCCTCCTCTTCTTCCTCCTCCTCCGTGGACGCTCTCTCTCTTTGTCGCACAGCTAGGGGGCGCTCTCGCACGCACGTCACTCACGCATCAGCTTAGCGCTAGCATGGAGCCATATGGGAAACGCTAATGCCGTTAATGTTGATCCGCTAACACGAGAGAGGAGGATGAGGGGGGGGGGCGGGGTAATGGGCGGGGCATCAGTCCAGCATGGCGTCCAGTTGGTCGGCCAGGTCGTCGAACATGCTGCCGATGTCGTCCAGGATGGAGGCCGTCTGGTCACTGGGCAGGGAGCTGCGGAGGGGGGGGGGGACAACACACGTTATGCAACTTTGGTGATGCAGAGGGCCACTATATTTCCACACTCACTCCAGGGGGACACGTTTCATATACTGTCGGGAAGTCAGACTCTCGTATTTTATTTTTTCGTTAACTAATGCCATACTTTGCCATTCTACAGTATGTCACACAAAAGTAGCAAAAATAGCCGATCTACAAGCTCAAAACGCGTCTCACCGTGATGCGTTTTGAGCTTGTAGATCTGCTATTTTCTAATTGGAATCCTGATTTTTTTATGCTATTTTTTTTGTTGGAATCCTGAAAAGTATGAAATTTAATTTCAAATGCATTTAGTTATGTAAATCTTATGGACTTAAATACGAATACATTGGACATAGAAAAGACAATAGAATACTAGTCATTGAGCTACTAATATAGACTGTAGTAATTAAAGCGGGTCATGTTTGCATGTTTGGAATTTTAAACATCTTAAATCAATAATATGTCAGTATTCTGATATTAACCTGCGGGCCGCATTAAGTGAAGGTGGGGGCCGCATGTGGCCCCCGGGCCGCCAGTTGCCCATGTATGCGTATAACATGTATGCAATAACATAATGAATAGATTGTTATATGAAAATGACACTCGATTCAGACATAATCATAACAATGTCTAGTAATGATTATAATAATTCAGAATCCAGTCATACGTACAGTAATACTCGAATTAGATGAATAATGAATGAATAATAATAGTAGTATAGTATATAATAGTAAATGTAAATCCATAATTAAACGGGTATATACATTTAATTTCCATTACAATGAGTTTTTTTGCAATAGTAATATATAGGTGCAAAAACATTGGAATAATAATAATAACAACTTGAATTTTAGTGCCTTTCAGAAACCCAAGGACACTTCACAATACAAAAATAAATAAATAAATAACCAAAACAAAACTGACAACGTTTCGATCCGCTGTCTTAAGCCACAGCGGATCGAGACTAATGTTTTATTTCCACCTGAATAGCGCAGCACCGCATACCATTACGCGTAGCGCGTACATGGTACACGACTACACGTAGTCTCCCGTGTACATGGTCCACGACCACGCGTAGTCGCGTACATGGTATGTCGTGCCATGCGTGTGTTGTGTGTGTGTGTGTGTGTGTGTGTGTGTGTGCATGCTCACTCGTTGTGTTTATCCTCCACAGATCTCAGAGCAGCAGTTAAGGAGGCGCTGGTCTCCTCTAAGCGCTGCTTCTCCTCCTCCTGCCTCTCCGTGTCCCTCCTCTTCCTCTCCTCCTCCTGCCTCTCCGTGTCCCTCTTCTTCTCCTGCTCCTGCTCCTCCCGTTCCTCCTCGTGGGGGCGTGTCTTCCTCTCCTCCTCCTCTGCCAGAAGGAGGTCGATGGAGAGCCCGGCGATGGAGGAGCGAGGGGGCTTGACGGGGTGGGGGGAGGGGGTGGAGGGGCTCTGGGCGGGGGAGGGGGAGGTGGCAGGAGGTGACATGAGGCACAGAGAGGAGGTGACCACGTCAGGGGGGGCCGGCAGCGGGGGGGATGAGTAGGAGGGGGTCGTGGGGCTGGCGGGCACAGGTCCAGGGAGCAAGGATGAGGCGACAGGGGAGGAGGTGACAGGGGAGGAGGTGACAGGGGAGGGCTTGGAGGAGGGTTTGGGGGCTGTGGGGGGTCCGCGGGGCTTGGGGGAGACTGGGGGAGGAGCCCTCTTCTGTTCTGCTGAGGAGGAGAGACCAGTTGAGTTCATAGACAGTAAAATGAATGGACAAAGTGACGCCATTGTTTTTTACAGCCATTTCAAATCTGCCATCTGTCTATATCACGTCTTTTGGTTGTGTATCTTGTCAATCAAATCATCCCGCCCCTCCTAGAGCGTTGGTTCTCAAAGTGGGGTCCGGGGATCCCCAGGGGTCCTTGAGGGAGTTCCAGGGGGTACCCAGCTAAATTATAGATAGTTAGGAACCAAATGGACCCTTATGGGTCTGTAACTCTGAGAGTGTACAAATGGAACCAAATGGACCCTAACGGGTCCATTTGGTTCCATTTGTACACTCTCAGAGTTAAATTAACATCGATTTTACAATATAAAGTGGGGTCCCAGAGATAGAAATGCCATTAAATGGGGGTCCGTAGCCCTAATGCATGTCAAACTGGGGGTCCTTGAAATTAAAATGGTTGAGAATCACTGCTAGAGCCGTAAAAATCTTCTCTTATGGGGAGTCCCTGGCATATCTTTTCAATTGGGGGTCCGCGGGCTAATAAGTGTCAATTTGGGGGTCCTTGACAGGAAAAAGTTTGAGAACCACTGTCCTAGAGCATACCCTACTTTATCATCAATTTAAAAATAAATGGGACCATCATTTACCAAAACACATGTCATGGCGATGGAAAGAAGACTTTAAACTAGCGACTAGAAGCATATAGTATTTATGACAATGTTTATTAAGGTAATAAAATCAAGTCTAAAGTTTGTCAAAAACCCATACGCTTGAATGGAGAAAAAAAACGTTCTGACCCCAGCAGGGGTGAAACACCAAAACTATATGAACTCTTGCTGTACAAAACAATACATAGCAATAGAGTACAGCAGTCCTGATGTCACTCGTTCATCCCCTGGGTCGCAGAAGTAATTTCTCTATGGAGAATAACATTGGGTCATCTTAGAATCATCATCTCTGTATCGTTTACGATAATATAGTCTGTTTCTGGCAAAAATGTAACTAATTCGGTGGAAGTAACATTAACGTTTTCTCACCGTCAGTAAAAAAAAGTGCTTAGGAAGCGAGATACAGCCTTTTTCAGTTCTAAGTTAAACAAGGAGTGGATGGAGCTGAAAATCTACAGATAATGATATCTTGGGTTCTGAATATTTTTTTCCCCAAAAAACACGCATGGGGATTCAGATTGCTGGTAAAAAAAAACGCGACCCAGTAGGATGAGTAAATTACGTCGAACTTCGGTGCTCTATACAAAACAATATACTACTGCGTGTGTGTGTGTGTGTGTGTGTGTGTGTGTGTGTGTGTGTGTGTGTGTGTGTGTGTGTGTGTGTGTGTGTGTGTGTGTGTGTGTGTGTGTGTGTGTGTGTGTGTGTCTCTCTCACCTGGACTGGGCGTGGTATCGGGGGGGTCAGGACCCGGTATGGGGACCCTCCGCATCGGAGTGGGGGCGTCGGCCTGCGACCTCGGGGTGGCAGCGGTTGGTTTAGGAGAGCTGGCGGGTGGCTTCAGACACTTCCTGGCCTCCATCCACTCACAGCTCTCCCTGCTCTCCTCCGGCCTATCGGGAGGAGCCTCCGACACGGGCCTCCGCCTCAAGACCACGCCTCCGTTCTGCTGCGGTTGGTCCGGCGTTTTCAGGCCGCCGCTCGCCGGTTGGCTGCTGTCGCCGCTGGGCGCTCCGGACTCCGATTGGTCGATGCCTGCCGCGACGGCGCTCGGCTGCGATTGGCTATTGCTTTGAACGACAACCCCCGATTGGTCGGAAGGAGTGCAGGGCCTCCTGCGGATGGTGTCGGTGCCCGTCGTCATGGTGCTGACCGTGGTCGGCATGGTTACCGGCTCAGTGTTGTTGTCTTTTGTTGTCGCCGGGGGGCGTGGCTTCCTTCGGAGCGTGGCCGTGCCGTCGACGATCTCCGACGACGTCGCCGTGGTTACGGTGGAGCGGGGGCGGGGCTCTGGGCGGGGCTGGGCTGGTTGCCGTGGTGACGCGTCGGTCTGGATGTCGGGGAAACCCTCTAGCGGTCCGCTGATGGTCCGGCGCCGACTGATGAGGTCATCTTCATCTGTCCCCAAACCACCTGACCCCGTCTGACGACGCAGAGCACCTGGACTCACCTGGAAACACACACACATGCTGTTACACACACACACACACACACACACACACACACACACACACACACACACACACAGACACACACAGACACACAGGCACACACACAAACACACATACGCACTAGAGCCCTGCGTGGGCCGGAAATGTGGGCCCTAGCCCGGACCTGGCCCGTGGTATTCAGCCCGGCCCCTGGCCCGATAGGTGGCGCAATTTTACAGCCCGAGCCCGGCCCGAAGCCCGAGACCTTTTAATTTATTTATTATTATTAATGAATTATTTTCGAGCGTACGCTTTCATTGATGCGCGCAGCAGCTGCGCTCTCGTGCTCTGATAAAAACAAAGCCACAAGAAGCCAAGAACACTCACATGACACTAAAAAAGTAAGAAATCCTCCTATAGCCACCGTTTGGAATGATCTTATGTCCTCACAGCATAATTCCACACACTTCTGGTGACTTGGGACGCACTTTGTTCCGTATTTTGAGGTCGGGGAATCAATATGAATGACAGGGCGATTTATTTGAGCTGTCCTGATCCCACTGACTCTCTCTCCTCTCGTTACTGTGTGACTGACTGACTGTCAGTGAGCTGTGTGAGTCTGGGT
Organism: Gymnoscopelus microlampas; assembly: GCF_963454915.1. Lineage (NCBI taxonomy): Eukaryota > Metazoa > Chordata > Actinopteri > Myctophiformes > Myctophidae > Gymnoscopelus > Gymnoscopelus microlampas. The sequence continues at coordinate 59,166,042 of NC_139939.1, forward strand.
GTCTGGTTCAGCTCATTGGCTCATTCATTCATGACACGACCAATGAGAGTTATAATAATAATTCCTTTTAGTTAGCGCTATCATTGTTGCTAAGATACGGTCTCTGCCCCATAGACTGTAGGGTGCTGCCTCTCACACACCCCCTCCTGCAAGCTAGAGCACATGCTGAGACAAAATGTTTACCTTATTAATACTAGACCATACCCGGTGAAGTGTGCAGGCGAAAGTAGTTGCAATCGTGGGGTTATTGCATGTCCTGTCGCGTGAGCAGTGTGCACGTAACTTGGGCGAAGCACGTTCAGCACACACACGCGCGCGACCACGTGCGTGTCCGCGCATACACGGCCGCGGAGGCGAGTGTTCGCTCAACTGTGTGAAGCAGTGGGGCTGTAGATGCGAGGCTGGCGACATTCTTTGACATCCAAAAGCGAATAAACAGCTGAGATTTAGTGATATGGAAGAAGTGGCTTGACAGTTCCATGCACATGGTAATGGTCAATGGCTGTGCGCAATTTCAGATCAATAGCTCCAGGCACCGAGGAGAACCGGGCAGAAACATGTTTGGGCTCACAGGTTGGGCTTCAGTGGTTTAATTGGTCTCAGACAGACACTACTACAGAGGTTACTAGAATTGTAGGAGGATAACGGGGTCTGTGAGTTCGAGCCTGGCCCTGGGCCTGATGGTCAAATACAGAAACTGCCCGTCAAAACGGGCCGGGCCCTGGTCGGGTCCCGACGGGCTTGCAGGGCTCTAACACACACACACACACACACACACACACACACACACACACACACCTGCAGGTAGCTGCTTCCGCCTCCCAGGTTCTTGGGCAGGGTTTTGGCTCCGCCGCCGATGGTCGTCTCCAACATGGCCGCCAGGCTGCGCACGCTCCCGGACCCGCCCTCCGACCTCTCCATGACCTCCGACCTCTGCTGGGCCCTCCTCCTCAGCGAGGCCGCCAGACTCCCGCAGTCGCTGGCTCGCCGCTCCCGATAGGCCGGCGGGCCCAGGAGCAGCCCCTCCTCCCCCTCGCCGCTGCCTCCGTCGCCCCCGGCGACGACGGAGGAACTCCCCCGCTTGGGCGGCGTCGGGGGCCGGCCTTTCCGCCGGGGGCGGAGCGTGACGGACGATTGGCTGCGGTTGACGGTGACGTCGTTGGAGGCGGTGCTACTGGTGGAGCTGCTGCGGCATACGGTGGCGTATCTGTAGGGGGGCGGAGCCGGGAATATTACAGCTCAGTGGTTCTCAACCTGTGGGTTGAGAACCACTCAACCCACAGGTTAGTTTTCATGTGTGATTTTGATATTATAATGGTTATATCACAATATAGCTAAGCAAAGAAAATCACTTACCCTACCTTTAGCTAATGAAAACTAAACCAAAACTAAGCCTTTAAAAGTAAACAAATAAACTAAACTAAACTAGAAAACCCACTTAAAAATATATTAAAACTAAATTGGAATTGAAAACAAAAACTCAAAATGAAATGAACTAGAAAAAGTGCTCCTCGGAGCACAGGTCTCCGCCAGGTCATGTACGTTATTGTGGCCTCCTGGTGGCGCTATAATAGGCCAATGTGAAAAGGGTGCCATTTATTCTTAGGTCTTGCACGGCAATCAGACACTGCATTCATGATTTGAGGCATTTTGTTCCAAAAATGTGTTTTGCTAAATTAGACCTGCTGGTGGCGCTATAACAGGCCAATGTGAAAAGGGTGGCATTTCTTCCTCGGCCTAGTAGGAATGTGCGTGTGAAATTTCACGGAAATCGCAAAACTTTGGAAGCCAACCATAGGCAATGAGGATGGAATATGGGAAATCGGACAAATCCGTGTGGATCACATGACTATAGAGATACTGTGTACTGATTTGCATGACGTTTGGATAAAATCTGTAGGAGTAATGTAAAAAAAATAGGTTTTGCACAAATCGGTCTCCTGGTGGTGCTATAACAGGCCCATGTGAAAACATTGGGGCAGAGGATCTGAATTGGCATCCAGGGAGTGTGTGTGCACAGTTTCAGAGCGACCGGGCCAACGGTGCCGGAGATTAGCTGCTCACAGACAGAAGGACACACGGACGGACGGAGGGTAAAACATACTCATACATGCCTTCGGCCTGGCGGAGACAATAATAATTTTATAATAACCTTTGGGTGGAGTCTGTCTCCAGGTGGGAGGAGCCTCCCGTGAGGCTGTGGGTTCTCCGTCGCTCCTCTTCCTCCTCCTCGTTGCCGGGCAACCGCAGCAGCGTCAGCGACGAATCGGACGCCGCCGGCGGCGTTTGTTGTGCGGGGGGGCGCGGCCGCGCCCGGGGCGACGCCCCCTGCTGCTGGGGCGACGCCCCCTGCTGCTGGGGCTTGGCGGCGGGCGTGGGTGGGTGTGGCTGGGGGCGGGGTTTAGCCAGCGGGCTGGGTGGGGGCGGGGCGTTGTCCTTGTGGTGTTTCCTGCCCTCCGTGGGGCTGGAGGGGGGCGTGCTGCCGGGGCTGATGGGGGCGGTGCCGTCGGAGGGGGCGGAGCCTTTGATGGCCCCTCCTCCTCTCTGGAGCTCCTTCAGTCTCCTCACGCCCAACATCAACTTCTTCTGGTGGCCTGAGAGAGAGAGAGAGAGAGAGAGAGACAGACAGACAGACAGACAGACAGAGACCTTTAACCAAGCATTTATTTTGTAAACATTCTGTTTACACTCAAAAAGACATTTAAAAAAAGGACATTTCCACCCATTCAAAAAGATTCCACTAAAATACATGCTTTAAGGTCACTTCAGACAGGAAGCGGCCAACGCACCTATGTACAGGGACGTGCACAGATAGACTCTAGGTGGTGCTAGAGCACCTGCCCTTTGCCCTCTTTATCAGAAGTGCCCTTTTGAAAAAAAAATAAAAAAGTTTTTTTTTTTTCAGTTTACAGCAGGGGTCTTCAACAGGGGGTCCGGGACCCCTAGGGGGTCCTCAGAGTTACTACAGGGGGTCCGCCAAATCTTTATGTGATATGATTTTTCTTTTTACCATAACCACTCGAAACCTAGCATCCCTTTTCTGAGGAGAACTTTTGCCAAAAATAGCCGATCTACAAGCTCACAACGCCTCGCAGCGCGAGGCGTTGTGAGCTTGTAAAAGTAAAACCACAATAAAAGTAAAACCACATTTATGTAACTAGATTTTCAGGCCACAGACAATTGGACTCCCTCCAGGGGGCGCCATACCCCCTGCAGTGGGCCCTGGAGCCTGTGTGTTGGCTGCAGTGTGGAGAACTGTCACAAGTGGTAAATGTATTTATTACATTTATTTAACTTGTAACTAACTAAGTTGGACTTACTGTTATTTATGGAGTATAAGGAATGGGCTCTTGTTGTGTTGGGGATTTCTGGGTACGATGAAAATGTAATTATGAAAAACCTCATACTGCATTATTGAGATCATTGATTGGATGATGGAGTCATATCTCAAAGTGCTTTTTACATGAAATAATATGTGAAATGATAACTAATACTTGAAATGTGTGTCATAATTTGGGAGGGGTGTATTCACACAAACCACCAGTAGGTGGTGATGTTGGCTTAAGAATGGAGACACAGACGCAGTCTGCAGCAGCTGATGCAGTGAGCTGGATGGATGAAACCATTCACATATAAACCAACTCATTTATAAACACTGAGGTATAGATATTAATTCAGTAACATACAGAATACGTGTACTCAAGTACTGTACTTAATTACAATGTGTTATTATGAAATTGGTATTTTTTACTTTACTGGAGTATTTCCAATTTTCAGTACTTTTACTTCTACTCCACTACATCTCAGAGGCAAATATTATACTTTTACTCCACTACAATTATTTGAAAACTTTAGTTGCTAGTTACTTTGAAGATTTTGATTATTATCACAAAACATACATTAACCACTTCAGCCCTATATACATGTAGGCCATTTGAAAATAGCAGATCTACAAGCTCACACTGCTCACAAGATCTTCATACATTTGAAAACTTGTGAAATTAGACATTCTGCATATTGGGTACTTTCACTTTTGGTACTTTTGTACTTTTACCCAGGTAAAACATCTGGTATTTTACTTGTAACAGAGTACTTCTACATTGCAGTATTGATACTTTTCCTTAAGTAAAACATTTGAGTACTTTTTACACCACTGAATAATGTAGGACATGGTAAACTTTGCATTGATACTTTTACTCAAGTAAAAACATCTGAGTACTTCTTCACACCAGTCAGTGGGTGTGACTGTGACCACACACACACCTGCAGTTAATGGCTGCACACAGCATCAATCAGTCAGTGACTCATCCACACATTGAGGAAGAGAGACATGCAGTCTCTGGTGTCTGACTGTGTGATTGATTTGTTTGTTTGGGGGGCGACTACACTGCCTGTACAGCATTGTCAACAAGCAAGGGGGAGCAGACGCTGATGTGAGAGTGCCGGGCTATGAGCTTGTATATCTGCTATTTGTATATCTGCTATTTTCTCCATAACCCATTCAAACCTGGAACGCATCTGTGTCATTTTAAGATTTCTTTGGCTATTCAAAAATAGCAGATATACAAGCTCATAGCGCGGCACCGAGTGCCGCACTATGAGCTTGTAGATCTGCTATTTTTGAAAATATCATGCAAATCTTTCAATATGTATTTGAAGTGAACATTTGTAACTCAAATCTTTGCCTCTGTGGGGTCCCTGGAACAACATATTTTACAATGTTCGCTTAAAGAAATGATATATTCAAAGATTTGCACAAATGCCCAATATTTTTCAAAAATAGCAGATCTACAAGCTCATAGCGTGGCACCGCTATGAGCTTGTAGAGCTGCTATTTAATAGCTAAAGCAATCTAAAAATGACACAGATGCGTTCCTGCTCTTAAAGGGTTAAAAAAACAAAAAACATTTGGCCATCACAACAAAGATCAGGATCTTTAACACCAATGTGAAGTCGATCCTATTCTATGGTGCTGAGACATGGACTAGAGGACCAATGTCAACACCACAAACTAAATCCAGTCCTTCATCAACACCTGTCTGCCACGAATCCTCCGGATCCACTGGATTAACAAAGAACTGTGGCAACGCACCAACCAAAAACCAGCAGAGGAAGAGATCCTTCCAACGGCGTTGGAGATGAATAAATAGGCCATACTCTCCGTAAACCAGCCTACAACATTACAGGACAATCCCTCAAGAGGATCCCCCAAGCGAATAGAAAGACAGGACGAAACCCCTGGCGCCGTGACTTGGAGGCAGATGTCAAGTGAATGGGCCACCGGCCGCCACACCTGGGGACAACTGGAGTAAGTAGCCTACTGTACGTACCAAATGACATCAAGGCATGACAAGCAGATTGTGGCAACGTGGAAATAAAGAGAATGTTTACTTTTTCTATGATATCCTAGGACAGGGGTCTTCAACAGGGGGTCCGGGACCCCTAGGGGGTCCGCCAAATCTTTGTGTGATATAATTATTTATTTTACATTAACCACTTGAACTCTAGCATCCCTTTTCTGAGGAGAACTTTAGCCAAAAATAGTAGATCTACAAGCTCACAATGCCTCGCAGCGCGAGGCGTTGTGAGCTTCGATCGGAGCTTCGATCGGAGCTTGTAGATCGGCTATTTTTTGCAAAGAGGTATAGATGTAGAGGGGGAAAAGAGCAGACCAAGTGAATACAAAAAGTTGAATCTGAAACACAATTTTATACAATATAGAGGGGGTCCCTGCTTCATCTCTCTCTCAGCTAGGGGGTCCTTGGCCTGAAAACGTTGAAGACCCCTGTCCTAGGATGAATGGTACAGTAGAAAAAAATCATAACTCCATCCCGGGTTCACCACAGCTAAAAACGCACGCCAATAGGCCTTGCGCTAGATCGCATATTTTGATAGCTTTAGCTGTGGCGGACCCGAGATGATGTTATGACGTTTTTCTACTGTACCATTCATCCTAGGATATCATAACATCATAGACAAGGTAAGAAAACCGTGGTCAAAAATTCACCTTTAAGACCTTGGCTGTTCTGTCCTACAGTCAAGCCCGCTGGCTAGTGTGTGTGTGTGTGTGTGTGTGTGTGTGTGTGTGTGTGTGGGTGTGTGCACGTGCGTGAGCACGTGCATGTGTGTGTGCGCGCGCACGTGCATGTGTGTGGTGTCTCACCCAGCTTGCTGATGCCTATCTCCTGCAGGTCCTCCAGACTGATGTCAGACACAAAGTCCACGTTCTCGTAGCCGTTCTGCACCAGAACCTGGTAGTACTGACTGAGACCCAGCTGAGACAACCACTCTGACAGGTTAGCCTGCACACACACACGCACACACACACACACACACACACACACACACACACACACACACACACACACACACACACACACACACACACACACACATGCACACACACAAACATGCACAGAAAACACAGTCAAAAGCACAAATAATAAAATAATCAGCAATACAAACAATTAGCAATACAAAGCAGCCACATCAGGCGGAATTAAGAGTTTCAGTCACCCCTAAGCCTGAGTTCAGTTTGTAGGACAGCTAGTATCCCTCCAAGTCAGCTGACCTGAGGGTCCCGGGGGTCGAAGGGGGGCTCAAAAGGTCAGCGATATAGGAGGAGGCCGATCCTTTAGGAGTTATTAACAAACGTTTCCTTTACAGGCTAAATACATTTAATGCATTTCTCCCCTTAATTACAGTACATTTAACGCCCACTATGTCCACACAATGGGCAGGACTGTGTTGTTTAAACTCAAAGTGTCATCATGGCATCAGGCCCTAACAAATCACTCTGCATATATTATGGCCATAAATGGGACAACGACTGATAGATACAGAGATCTCCATATATGCCCGTAAAAGGGACAAATACTGACAGATACTGATCTCCATATTATGGCCATATCGCAAAGTGGCCCCAACCTTTAGTTGGGGTTAGACGAATTAGCAGTTACTCATTACTGTAGGGCAGGGGTCTTCCAACGTTTTCAGGCCAAGGACCCCCTAGCTGAGAGAGAGAGGAAGCAGGGACCCCCCTCTATATTGTATACAATTGTGTTTCAGATTCAACTTTTTTTGTCAAAAGAAAAAAAAAATTCTTTGCCAAAAATAGCCGATCTATAAGCTCACAACGCCTCGCAGCGCGAGGCGTTGTGAGCTTGTAGATCTGCTATTTTTGGCTAAAGTTCTCCTCAGAAAAGGGATGCTAGGGTTCAAGTGTTTACGGTAAAAAAAGAAAGAAAATTATATCACACAAAGATTTGGCGGACCCCCTGTAGTAACTCAGAGGACCCCCTAGGGGTCCCGGACCCCCCCGTTGAAGACCCCTGCTGTAGGGACACTGTCTGACATGGTTACCATGGTTACTGTGTGCATCCTGATTATTTACTTTGTCCTTAATGCGAGCTTTGTTGAGATTGTATGCTGTTGTTAATTATTGACGGTGCATCTCTTGCTGTAACTGTATCTTTACTGTCTTGCTGCCTCTGGTGACTGAATTTCCCCAATAAATAATATCAATAAAGGTCTTATCTTCCTGGTAGCGAACGGCAGACTGGCTGCATGCAGCATTGTTGGACTAGTTGTAGGAGGACAGTGATGACTGAATGCTGGGAGATACAGTAATCCCAGAGGGATGATGTGAAGGCAGGATGACTTTGTCAAGGTCTTGGACACAGAGACATTGTTTTTGGTGATTGTACAAATCTGGAACTACTACAACTGCTGCATTTCAGTTTTTACTGCTTGTCAAACTGTTACGGTGCAAATCAAATATCACAGCAAGGTTGTTGACTGAGGGTTTTACCAGGGTGGGCTGGTTGCCAAGACCTTGTTTTATCTGAGTGATAGAGTCAGTGGAAGGGGCCTTAACTTAAAATGTGCTTTTATTCAGCTGTAGGACATTTTGTGCTGTGTTTGTGTATAGCTGTGTGTCGGTGTGTGTCAGTGTGTGTGTTTGTGTGTAGCTGTGTGTCAGTGTGTGTCAGTGTGTGTGTTTGTGTATAGTATGGTTGCCAACCGTCCCGTATTAGCTGGGACGCCCCGTATTTGAGCCAAAAGGGGCGTGTCCCGTACAGGACTTTGTTTGTCCCGGACTCCGGTGTAAAGGGAAAAATAAAAAATATATTTCTGTTTGCGCACAATGCAGTGTGTCTGGCTGCGTGTTTGTGTGCTGTATGCGAAGGGCGCTAGGACCGCTCAGTTGACAGGGCAGGCACAGTGCTCGCACGCATGCGTGTGTGTGTGTGTGTGTGTGTGTGTGAGATTTTCTCCGGTGGGCGCGGCTCCCCCAAAATAATGAAATCACATAACCCTAACCTAACCCTAAAACCGAAATAAAATAACAAAAAAAGTAACTTTATCCGCGGGAAACCCGAAAAAAATCGCGCGCGTGCATGTGTCCCGTTTCCCCAGTTCTGGATGTTGGCAACCCTAGTGTATATCTGTGTGTGGGTGTGTGTCAGTGTGTGTGTTTGTCTATATCTAACCTTGTACCTTAGTTTGATCACCTTTGTGGCGTTATAATATGATATTTTTCACACTGTAAGAGTCAAGATGTCTTCGTTTAGGCCTGATAGGTTTTGTTTATGGTACAGCTTGTCTTGTTTATGGTACAGCTCGTCTTGTTTATGGTACAGCTCGTCTTGTTTATGGTACAGCTTGTCCTTGTGACGCTAGGCTAGAAGAATACAAGAACACTCGCCCCAAAACACGCTCGACCCAGGGTCAAATCCGGCGACCTCGGAACGGTCGCCACCAGGTGTTCCTAAATATAACCTCAGTAAACTATGCCAAAACCTAACCTTAATCCTTAGCATAACCTCAGTAAAACTATGACTATAACCCTAACCTTATGCTCAGTAAAACGAATACAAGAACTGCTGGGGGCGAGCAGTCCGCAAAACAAATGGGTGTCAGTGTGTTTTGGAGTGAGCGTTCCGGTTACCGACTAGACTAGAGTATATAAATCTGATTCCTTGTGCTGGACTAACTGCCTTACGACAGGCTTGTGTTCAACATACTTCTCCCTCCTTGTCACCATGTATTAAAAGCACCACACCACCACTTTTGAATACGTTCCTCTAAGTCCATTTGTTTGATCAATTTACTGATTGATCCTGAACAGTGTAAGTGTGTCTTACAGGCTTGCGGTCAGGGAGCCAGTCAGTGGTCGGCATGGTGCTGATCTCTGCCATCAGCTTCTTTCTGTGTCCAGGTTTCATCACCCCGATGGCCGTCAGGTCCTTCAGCACAAAACAACAACCACATCACGACACTGTCTCACTGTAAAACCTCCAGACTCCACCTCACCCCCTAGCACTTGTACGGTGAAACAGCTCTCAAAGTCACTCTTTTAGCACGTAACCAAACACAAAAAAAGTTGATTCTGACAATATAAAAAAAAGTCAACTTCCTGTTGATTTCACTATTTGAAGATCCGGATCCGTGGATCCAGTCCGAGTTGTCTTCCTAATAAAAATAGTAAAATCAACAGGAAGTTAACATTTTTATTAAAAGAAACAAACAGTGGGTTTGGTGATGTTCTATATTGTCTGAATCAGCTTTGTTTGTGTTCGTTTACGTGCTAAAATAGTGACTTTGAGAGCTGTTTCACCGTACAATGTAAGTCAATGAGGAGCATATTTGGAATGATCAATTTTTAATCAATGGAGCAATTTTTTTTAAATTTCTTGTCCACCTTTGAAGTTCCATCATGGCAATGTAACTACACTACCCAAACCTCTATACCAAAGTGGTCTTGCCCTTTAAGAATGTAATTTAGATACAGATGCTAGGTAGATGCTGGTATCCTATAGTTTCAATGTTCAGATTATTATTTTGATAGTATATTATTCCGACTGATGCTAGGTTCTTGGTTTACCTGTGATCCTAGTTTACTGAGACACTACACTATCTCTCTGCATTCTATGTATTGTGATTGATTACCTTGCTCATTGTCTAAACTGTATCCAGTTTGATATGGGACACAGGCTAACTATTATCCCTGTCAGTGACCTCCCCCTGCATTGTAGCTCCTCCCCCTGCGTTGTAGCTCCTCCCCCTGCATTGTAGCTCCTCCCCCTGCGCTGTAGCTCCTCCCCCTGTCCTGTAGCTCCTCCCCCTGCCCTGTAGCTCCTGCCCCTGTATTGTAGCTCTGGGATGAAGGCCCGTTGCGTTCAGATCCAGCTGAGGACGCCACCGGCAAAAGTGTCCCAATTGTTCAGCCTTTTCTGAACATTGTATCAAAAATGTAAAGGTGTTCACCGCCGGTATCTTACAGGTAGATGTCTGTAGTTTCTAACGGTCTGATTAAATCCATCGATGGCTTGAAACAACTGTTTAAATCAGGGTTGTTTTTTGTTTTTTTTGCCTGTGCTGAAACATTTAACATGGAGGCACATTCCTGATCAGGTACACGCCTCCATGTTAAGCATGCTTCCACTGCACGCACACACACACACACACACACACACACACACACACACACACACACACACACACACACACACACACACACACACACACACACACAGTGAGATGAGACCAAACCCACAGAAAGCGCAGACAGGGACAAACACAGTAAACTTCACAAGAGGTTGGTACAGTCATGTGACCAAAAACAGAGGCAGACGATTGAACGAGGACGGATGGACGGATGGACGGATGGACGGACGGGCAGTGACAGACCAATGCTCAGTGGGGTCACACCGGGGGGTCAAAGGTGACAGACAGGAGGAGGGTACTGATGACATCATCCAGAGCCTTGACAGACAGGACAGGACAGGACGGGGGGAGGGGGGGGCTTGGGGGCGGGGTCAGGGGTGCGTGGGTGGGGTCGCATCCCAGCCTTACCTCGGGGGTCATGCGGCTAACGGTGTCTAGATCGTATCCCGCCGTGACGAAGTGGGTGGTGTAGAACTGGAGCTGAAAGCCACCCAGCCACGACACTACGGCCTGCTTCTACAACACACAACCAACACACTATGTGAATACTATATGATACTGTATACTGATGATACTATATACTATATATATATACTAATATACACTACGGCCTGCTTCTACGACACACAACCAACACACTATGTGAATACTATATGATACTATATACTAGGCCTGACCTCTAGTAGTCGAATAGTCGACTAATTAGTCGGGGGGTGTCTGAGTCCACTGCCAATCTCTTAGTCGAATTATAAAAAAAATATTTACATTTTTTTATTATTCGACTGAGATTGGCCTAGTTTGTTAAATTAATTAACTAATAGTTTGCCAAAAATAGGATATACATCATGATTTATTGGGAGAAACCAATGTTAAATCAGACACTAAGCACCCTAACAGCCCAAATGGAATGTTCCTCTATTGCATAACATTATTTTTTTCATGATTGGACTGAGAGATTGTCAGTGGAATCAGAATGATTCCTCTGACAATCTCTCAGTCCAATCATGAAAAAAAAAATGCATTAGTCGACTGCCAGTCGACTAATGGCAATTAGTCGCCAATCAGATTCGACTATACAAATCCTTAGTCGGGGACAGGCCTACTATATACTACAACCAACACACTATATGAACACTATATGATGCTATTATACTACAACCAACACACTATATGAATGTAAATCCATCCTGGCCACCGTATTTTGTGGGGAAAGCCGTGCCTCCTAATAATGCATGTATATCTGTTAAAGGGATAGTTCGTCCCCAAAATTACTTTTTTTCTATTAATTATTCACCCCATGGAGACTTGAATTCATGGATATTTCTTTTTGTTTTTTGTTACATTCCTAAGACAATAATTCGATGACCAGCGGACCGGTAGGTGACACAAAGGAGACTCTTTGATGACTGGTCATCACATCTTTGGCTTAGGAATGCGACAAAAACTGAAAAATATCCATGAATTCAATGGGGTGAGTAATCGATAAAAAATACGATTTTTTTTGGGGTGAACTACTCCTTTTAAAACAGGAGATCTCTCCACCACCATAACTCATAATGCACGTACAGTATGCCTATTGAAGCAGGACGTCTCTCTCCACTATTAATATAATCATAAAAAGCTGAATTCTCAACCATTTTCCCAACATACTCTCACTCCCAAAATCTATTACAGTGACTTCATGGGACCAGGTGTGATTTGATGGGACCGGGTGTGCCGAAATGGCAAAAAAATGTTAGACGCGGTCCCGATAACTTCCGGAAGTGCCGTGCCTCAAACCCATGACGTAAAAAGGGTGACGGCTCCACTAAAACACAGTTAAAAGGACGGAGGCTAATTGGCCGTCTGAAGCGGAACTTGAGCAACGAGAGGCGCCACCTTGACGGCGAGCGAGTCACAGTTCCAAACGTAGTGAGGTATTCGCTTCATGGGGGCGGCCATAGCTGAGTGGTTAGTGAGCCCGCCTAGGGAGCCAGAGGCCCTGGTTGCCCCAGGTTCGATTCCAGGCCAGGCCGGCATACGTGTCGATGAAATTAAATTTGTCCCTGAGCAAGACTCTTAACCCCTAATTGCTCACAGGTTCTCATTGGAAACAAGACCGCAAGGACTTTCATGAACGACCTGTTAAAAGGAATTATCCTTATCCGACTCGGCCGTCATCCGAGTTTACGTCCAGATAGGCACAGAATGGTAAATCATCACTTCCCACGTCAGCATGTGCCGCCCAGCGGGTGCCCTCAAAATGACAAATGGGCACATCCGTCCCAGAGCTGCCACCCGTTTGAGAGTGAGAATGTGCTGAGAACTACACTAAACTACTTACAGTATCTGCTTCTAGAACACAGGACATAGTGCTGTCTGAACAGAACGAACATGACGCTGCCGCCTTAGAAAGTCTAGTTGAAGAGCATATATACAACACTACTACCTGCTTCTAGAATACACAACCATATATCCTTAGAACAGAGAATACAACACACTCTGCTACAGTAGCTTCATGTAGAGGCACATTAAGGCTGTTTCTAGGACACAGAAAACATGGTTCTACAACATGGAACAGTGAACCAATTCAGAATGCAATTTAGAAAATTGTCCCAGTGAGCCATATAGTCGGCTATTAGACGTCCGTCTAAAACCGGGTTATGACTGGTCTAAAAGTGAACGTTTTTTGATTAGCTGTTTTTTAAGCATCTATATATAGACCGTCTATATATAGCCGTTGAAATGACATTGTTTCAACATCTAGGCTAAAAAACTTTCACTGTTAGACCAGTTACTGTATAACCCGGTTTTAGCCTAGCCGTTTAGACGTATTTTAGACGTCTAATAGCCTGAAAAATGCTCAGTGGGGCGCTACACACCATGGCACAAAAGTCTGCCTCTAAAACATTAGCTTAGGAACTTAACTATAGAACAGAAACTTCCTCTAGCACAAAAAGCAGTATACTGATCACGTCTCCAACTACTAGTTCAATGGTCGTTTCTATAGAGCCACAGCTAAAGGGTACAGGCTACCTTAATAGGAATGTCCCAGGCTGTTCATTAAGGCAGTGGTTTTCAACATTTTTCGCATCAAGGACCCCCAAATTGACACACATAAGCCCACAGACCCCATTTTGAAAAGATATGCCAGGCACTCAACCATTTTGATTTCTCTGGGTTCCCAATCTACACTGTATCATCATCATTAGTGTTCATCTAACTCTGAGAGTGTACAAATGGAACCAAATGGACCCTAACGGGTCCATTTGGTTCCATTTGTACACTCTCAGAGTTACAGACACATAAGGGTCAATTTGGTTCCTAACTATTAATTTGGCTGGGGACTCCCTGGAACCCCCTCAAGGACCACTGGTGGTCCCCGGACCACTGGTTGAGAACCACTGCTTTAAGGCACACGACGCTAGTGTTAGTGACAAGCTGTCACTAAGAGCAAAGCAGCAGCATGCATGTGGTACGTCTTGAATTTTGAGTGTCTTGTCATGTTTGAAATGTACATCAATGTCAATTAATAATAAGCTCTGCCATTATGATGGAGTACGGTGCATAACGTACATCGTTTTTTTCCCCGTGCTTTTACCCAAAGTGCCTCAGCAGTGCCGCAGGCTCCTACATATTTAGCACGGGCTGTTGGCGGGGGGGGCGGGGGGGTAGTACTTTTATAGAACAGTGCTGTGTGCTGTCCTGTAGCTTCTATCACACAGCTCACAGTGAAGAACACTGATTCTAGAACACACACCTGCTAGTGTACATATCTATCTACTACACGTCAGTCTATAATACACAGTTACACCCGATGTTGAGAACCATTGTTGTTGTAGACAGACAGTAGAGTGGCAGGGTCTGGGTGCCTGGTGTCTCAGTGTGGTCGGGGTGGGGTGGGGTGTGGTGTGGTTGGGGAGGGGGGGGGGGGGGGCGCATCTTTGTTGCTATGAAGGTCTTCATGGCAACACAATGTTCAAGAGACACTGATGTGACGTTGTTTGTCCTCTAGGGGGCAGCAGTGGTCAGCAGCAACACTCATTCATTTGTATTATGTACTTGTTTCATATTTATATGTATTATAAATATGTAGTACATAATACAATTGAAAATAAAAAGAATATATAAATAAATAAAAATATTTATTTATTTATATATATATATATATATATATATATATATATATATATATATATATATATATAATGTATGCTATAAGTGATATGAATTATGGTCGTAATAATACAATTAGTAAATGGTATTTACTAATTGTTAGAAAAAAAAAATCTGTCTAATTGATGCAAAGCCAAATATATTTATTTTCGTTCTGTTTCATTTGTTCTGATGTTTAAGACTTGGTTTTCTTTATTTTGCTCTTTAGTTTCCCGTTTTCTATCGTGACAGTTAATTTCAATAGTAACAAGGTGGGCATAATGAGCTTCGGTTCAGCCCACACCTTTTCGGCCAACTGTTTTGTTAAATCATGACCGAAAATAATATAAACTAACTAACTAAAAGCGTCATTGCGGCCACCATATTATGAAGGGCAAGCTGTGCCTCCTAATGTTGAAGCATACACGCTGAAGCAGCCTGTCTCTCTCACTGAATTCTAAACCAATTTGCATGTTTTGACGTTTATGATTCTGGATGCTTGGTTAAATAAATAAAAAAGTGTGTTTTCAAACCAAAACACCTGATCTTACATAGATGGTAACAGCAATGGTTTTAGTCTCAGGTACTTCTATACAACTCTATATTTCAACACCATATTTCTTTTGCAGTGGAGTTATGGAGAGCTAGCCTGCATAATATGGTGGTAGGGTTCGTTACGGTGGAGTTATGGCGAGCTAGCCTGCATAATATGGTGGGAGGGTTCGTTACAGTGGAGTTATGGCGAGCTAGCCTGCATAATATGGTGGCGGCATTGACGTGTGGCCATAGTTTGTGTCTGTGGGTGGCCCAGAGCATGTGAGCGGAGCGCGAGCGGAGCGCGAGCGGAGCGCGAGCGGAGCGACGCGATTTTGACGTGAGCGCGGAGCTGGTTATAAAAAGGTTGGAGCGCTACTCAGAGCGAGGACCGCCTCCCGCTCCAGGCCGCCCTCGCGGGGGCCGCGCACCGAATGTTTGAGCATGCCCGGTCGCACGGACTCAGAGACACACAGACATCCGCAGTGCACAGCGCACCGAGATGTCATTAGAATTTCTACTTTCTTTTTATTTTCTTTTTTTTACTGTTGAGCGACCCGGTTTGAGCGGAGCGTGGAGCGAGATTTGCGCAAATCAACGTGAGCGAGGAGCGACGGGGAGCGGAGCGACGGGGAGCGGAGCGCGGGGGGGTTTAACATGAGCGAATAGCGAGCGGCATTTCAGCCCCCTGGAGCGCGGAGCGGCATTTTCACCCGCTCCGCTCCGCTCACATGCTCTGGGGTGGCCACACCCCTTCAAACAAACACACTAATAAGCTCCGCCCTCCGTGGACAGAGTAGCATAGAGTAGACGGAGGTCAAAGGTCAAACTGGAACTCACTTTCCCATCATCCTCCTCGGCCTTCCGCTCAAACGAACGCTGCTCATGAACTACAGCTGGAACGCCCGCAGAGCCTGAGAGAGAGAGAGAGAGAGAGAGGGGGGGTGGGGGGTGGACAGAGAGGGGG